>NW_026919203.1:0-15125 GCF_032062105.1 Saccostrea cuccullata | reverse complement strand
AATCTGAAAATTATTTGGTAATTAGCAACCCTTACTATTATATAATACATTTTATATACTAAAAGATTTCTTATACTTTTCATATTTTGCTTGAAAAGGAAAAAATGGCCATAGTGTTGATTTTGGGGGAATTTTCCGGGAAATCTTGGGTGGCCAATAGCAAAAAAAGTAGGTCATTGACCTAGATATTTCAAAGTGAAAAATGACACTACTGATTGGGGTCTATAACATACTTTTTATGGTTTGTCGTTCCTATCAGGGGAAATTTTTTTTTTATTTCTGAGTAAAGGTATACCTTAAATTGAAATAAAGCATTTTACATTTTGGTGTTCGTAGAGTATTGAAAATGCATATAGTTCCTACTGTGTATTCTAACGCGCGGTGACAAGGTTTCACGACTGTGTTATAGAAATTTGAACGTCGTAGATTTCTAATGGATTTCATAAGGAAAATTACACTGAATGTAAATTTAATTTTATTTTGGAGACCTGTAACTATCTATGGTAATTGTATCCATCCTTGTGCACCGTCTATCATCGGTCGTCCATTAACATTTAAACATTCTCAGCTTTTTCTCTGAAATCACTGAATCAATTTTAGCATATAGCATCCATGGGTTATAGGAGCAAAAATTGTGTACATGTATTTCATGGTCCCTGCCCCCTTGGGGCCTGAAGGGTGGGGCAAATCCTTGTTAAAATTAATGCAATCTTCAAAAATCCTCCTGGACATCAAGCAGTCAAACTGTTGGCATGATTGTAATTGGCATTGAGTTCTCTATCAATATTGTAAAACTCATGGCCCCAAGGTCAAGGCAGAGCTGCCAACCCTTACGATTTTGGTGTAAGGCATACGAAAACAGGGTCTAAAATACGCCTTACGATTTCTCTCGGTTAAGGTTTTTCTTAAAAATTCTTGGGGATATATATGCGGTGAAATGGGGTTATTTTAGGGCATAAATGGAAAAAAGAGGGTCTGAAAAAAAAATATAATTTAGAATAATGGGAATTTTGCTATTAGGTGCGTAGTAGGAAGGATGTAAAGAGACCATGGTTTAGGTGTTTCTCTAAAGGAAATAAAAATATGCAGAGTAGGGTTTCTTGCCGTGCAATAGCAAGGCTTGTGAACTAGGGATTTTCTGAGATTTGGGATTTTTTTAAAAATTGAATTGTTCTAACTCTAGATCTGTGCCAAATGTCAGGTGAGTTGAGGCAGGTAATATTTTAAAGGATTTTTTTTAAAGAAATATACATCAAAATCTTTGGTAGTCTGTGTCCCATCAGGTAAAAGGTCAAAACTCACGTTAAGCAACTATAATATCATTTTCATATAATATGGGACTAATAATGATTAATTATGACAATATTTATACAAATTACTTAATTTGGAGGAAAAATGGGAGTGAACAGTATGAAGAAGGGGGAGGTAGATTCTTAAGTAAAATGTTTGACCTAATTTCTGCAAATGAGATGCGTCGTGATATAGTTGAATAAGTTTTGTCCTCGGTCTACTGATCTATCGTCTGCTGACATTTACTTTTAAAATCAGTTGATCATGGACGCATTTTTCAGAAAGTATGTTCACAAGGTAAACTCAGGCTCTGTCCATTGACTGAATGGACAGTGTCGCATTTGGACGGGGGCTAGAAACAGTAACATTAAGTATGGTGTTGTGTGCTACAAGCATCCGATAAAGAAAAGGTGGCAGACGATGCATGTGCATAGACTCAGTGTCATATTTCATCATCATTACCGTGAGTGGGATGCATCAATTGTTGCATCTCACTTATGCCACAACACGCTCTGTGTTGTTCCAGAACATATTGCTCTGGAGCCACATGGCATCAAAAATAAGCGACAGACTTTCAAATCCGGGGGCACTTGTCTGGGGCACCCAGCTCCTTACCTCCCCTGTCGCTTCGTGCTACACATGAATGACAATAACCTTGGTAAGTTTATCACATTTATCATTATGTTACACTGCTGAAGATGGGAGAGACATGCATCACTCCTCACAAAGTTAATAAATAAGTATCTGTAAATGAAAAAGTTAACAGATAATGATTAATGTCATTTTCATCTAATTTCTAATTTTAAAACGTTCATAGCGAGTCACTCTCTTCCACGATGTGGCCTAAGATTGTACCGTAATCCTCCATTCTTGTGAGATGGGTGATCACGAGCAGCAGGTGAGTTATAATCTAGTTGGCATTGGCAATAGTCCGAAGTTCCTCTTCTTCACGGTACTGGTAATGATCTGCCATTTCCTTGGCAGCAGTCTGTTCCTTCTCCTGTTTACTCTCTTTTCTGTTATAGGCCTGATTAAAGAGGAACTTCTGGTGCAGTCTATAAAGTTGTCGCTTTCCGTGTTCAGAGTGCTATATTTCAGCAGATTCGCATTTCAGTGTCGTTGATGTACTTGTACCAGCTAAGTTGTTTCGTCTATGTATCATGAAGTAAAGGCGACCCTCCATTCGAGAAAACTTAATGTTCTTGAGCATGTTGCAATTGGCACTACGGTGGTAAGACTCGTTGGCATTTGTGTCAGTCATCAGCTTCATGGTATTGTTGGTGTCTAAACTCAGTTTCATTTTAAGGATTTCTGCTACAACTTTAATTTCAATTTCACTTATTTGAAGGGCTGTAATTTTATAATTGGCCAGATTGCGGCTGACAATCAATCACTTGGAAACACACCCAACATCACACACAAGAGAGTACGTCACATACATTGAACAATCACCTGTATAACACAGAACAGTGACTTCAGGGGCTTCAGGTAAGAAATCACTCATTTTTTGCAAGTCGCTTTTAAATATGGTAACCAGTTTTTTAACTATCAAAGCGGATCTTGAATTTAGATCATTGCTGTATATTAATACTCTTCAAAGCTCTTTGTTTGTTCTTAAGTCTTGGTATGGAACATTGCATCACTGTAAACTGCTCGGTTGCTGGCACGGAACTGTGACGGCTCAAAGTGGACGGGGTGGGCAACACCTCTACTTTCCACAGGGAATGTAGAGCTCGCATGGCTTCGTCCACTCCTTTGCCATCTTGGGCGAGGCCGTCTGCGGTATTATACCAGACTAATACATCTTGTTATTCGAGCTGTGTGCCGATTTCCTTCCCCATCTCGTACTCTCCGGGAGTCTTACGGCTGAACATGATGTTACTGTTGTAACGGGCATCTGTTGAGATGTTTATGACATCCGCTGGATGGCCTCGGGTCCTGTTGATCTGTTTTACTTTCTGTATCTTCTGATGCATATCTTCTTTGTTTAGCTTTGTAATATTTTTACTTATTTTGAACAGGAGCTTCTGGAGAGAGGCCTTAGTGGGAGGTGGGATGTCCATGCAGCTAAGGAATTCTATAACCTTTTCAGCTCCTAGTGAAGTGTCCTGAAGGGCATATGCCAGGGCCATGTTTGATGCTGATGCTTTGCGTCCAGGACCCCCTTGATGAATTTCTTGGAATAGGGCAAACTCGGGTGAGTTGAACTGGCAATTAACACAAGTCAGTGAGTATTTCCAGGAAATTCCTACTTTTTTTGAGTACTGCACAGTAATGTTCGGTGCGGTACAAGTGGTAGACTGGTGAAGTTGTATGGTTTGATTAATCATCTCCATCATCTTCTCTTCGTCCACTATACGTCGACCGCCTAAGTATTCGCTACTCATTGGTATTTGTTTTTTGCAGTTTGATGGACGTGGCCGCAGAATGCAGGTTGATCCGCTCTCACCGTCGCAGTCCGGAGTTTGGTATGAATGGCTGTCGAGACTTGGTTTGGTGACCAGGGCATGATCTGTTGAATTCAGCCTGACAAATGACCTTCGACCAGAATTTGGCTGTTTTTCCGTCTTGAAGCCGTGGCTATTTCCTTGATGAAATCCTCCTTGCCTTGGGAGCTTCCTCTTGCAGAGTTGCTTCCCTTTGTTCCAGGGAACCATATTTTTCTTAAACATGATGGTGAGTAGAATACTACTTATTCTTGCAGATTCAGGCAATGATGCCTTGGTTTCTCTTATTTCAGCCATATTTATAGTGCTTAATGTTTGATTATTCTTAGGATGGCATCTTGTATATATCCATGACATTTTTAATGTGACCAGGGATAATCCAGCATGACTGTAAGTGCCACTTCCTGATATTGGCTGCTGTGGTCATGTTTGCTTATCTGCTCACAACAAAGGGATTAATCTCTTTTTATTATCTCTTACTATTGTTTTTTATAGCCAATATAATGTAGAATTTTTTAATAATTTTTATTTTGTAAATTTCTATTGATTAATATTTTATATAGGGCAGTTTTTAAGAAATTTCACCATATTTGGGGGTATTTTTTCAAAAAAATCTTAAGAATATTTATCAGCATAATTGATCAAAGTTGTTATCAGAATTAAGTAGAGGGGATATTAAAATCATAGAAAAAAATAATTGGTAAGAAATTTATTGTAACATATGTGATATGTGAGTATTTCAAATTTGTGCATTGTGTGTCTGATGCTCATTTCATCCTCTGTTTTCAGGAGATCCAGTCATCACTGAAAAGGGCCATAACTCTGCTGTTCAGATGACAAATCCAATGAGACTTCAGAGGGGTGTGTAGTATTGCTTTAGAAGATTCTGTGCCAATTTTCATGAAAATCAGAGAAGGTTAGTGTCTTTATTAGGTTACAGGATACTAATTTTACCCCTATTTCATTGACCACGCAAAGAGTTCCAGATTAAAAATAGAGGTTTTTTCTTAAAAAATCTTGGGGGTGTATATGGGGTGGAATGGGGTTATTTTAGGGCATAGATGGAAAGGAGAGGGTCTGAAAAAAATTATAAAATTAAGAATAATGGGAATTTTGCTATTAAGTGCGTAGTAGGAAGGGTGTAAAGAGGCCATTGTTTACCTGTTTCTCAAAGGGAAATGGAAATATGCAGGGTAGGGGTTAATTGCAGCGCCATAGCAAGGCTTGTAGACTACAGAATTTTCTGAGATTTGAGAATATTTTTGGCCTTGGATGGATCTAGCTCTGTGCCAAATTTCAGGTGAGTTGAGGCGGTGAATTTTTTTTAATGATTTTTTATGTTATAAAGGAATGTATAGCAAAATAATTGGTAGTCCGTGTCCTATCAACAGAATTTTCATTGATATGAAAAATATTACTTATGTTTAGAATATATTTAAAAAGAAAAGAAAAATAAAAAAAGACTATTTTGGCACGTGCCTTTAATCAGTGAGAGTCTTTCTTAGATATTGTAACATGCACAATCTTCTGTCCAAATAAGAATACTTACGCTAAAATTATGAAATTTTTATTCGGTATCTAAGCTCTAGAACAGTTAAAATCATCAATATTTATAAATTTTTGTTTATATGTTACAAAATTAGGGGCATTTTGGAGGCATTTCGGTGATTTCTTCTTGGGGCATTTCGGTGATTACGGGGCATTCCGGTGATTCGTAGTACCGGTCTGGAGCGATGACTCCTGAATCTTTGAAAAGGAAAGCTACTAATGCGGACGAAAATACTCCCCCGAAAAGAAGACACAGTGGAGTCAAAAATTTAAAGAAGAGTATAGTGTTAAGTATGACTGCGTGTCAAAATCGGGAAAAGGTATGTTTTATGCCAAGTGTATGGTTTGTGGGATCGACTTCAACATTTCCCATGGGGGAGAAAACGATATAAAGAAACATTTAAAGACTAATAAACATCAACAGACATGTAAAAGCACATGTTCATCTAAAAAAAATGGACAATTTTTTCGTTAAAAAATCGGACTCTTCTGCAACATTGAAATCAGAATGTTTATTTACGTCCTTTATTATTGAACACAATCTTCCAATAAATATTGCAGACCATGCTACAAAACTTTTTCCTAAGATGTTTCCCGACTCTGATATGGCCAAAAAGTACAGTTGTGGCCGCACTAAAACAACGTCAATCATAAACGAAATGTCAAAAGATGTTAGACAATCCATGGTATTAGATTTAAAGGGAAAAGCCTACACTGTATCAACAGACGGGAGTAACGATGTTGACATGAAACTATATCCAATCGTGATAACATATTTAGATGAAGAACTTTCAAAAATAGTTAATTGTCTTTTATCTGTTCCAAACTTGGAAGGGAAATCTACTGGTGAAAACATAGCAAATTTATTGTGTAGTGAACTTGAATTAAATGGACTTGACATAAAAAACTGTGTTTCACTTGGAGTGGACAATGCCAATGTTATGATTGGAAAGAAAAAAGGAGTAGGGAGGCAGGATTTTTGTTAAAAAAAAACAGCAAAATGATTATTCGTGGTTGCCCATGTCATTTAATTCATCTGGCAGCTGAAAAGGCTGCAAAAACTTTGCCTTATCAATTCGATGAAATTTTAGTTGATTTATTTTATTATATTGAAAAATCAGCAAATAGAAAACAAGAACTTACTCAATTTCAGAGCATGAATGATACAGAAACACAAAGAATATTAAAGAAAACATCTGTGCACAAGATGGTTGTCAATGGGTGCTGCTCAGTACAGTTATTGAACAATGGGTTCCATTGAGGAAATATTTTGAATCCAAAATGAAAGAGGATGACAAACCCAAAATGAAAGAGGACGACAAACAAAAAGGTGGTACACAACCAAAAAAGGATGCAAAAAAGTTAAGTGAATCAGATGTAGTTGGCAAACAAAATGGTGATGGCAAACGTAAGACTTGTACTAAACAAAAAAAACAAGAAAGTAAAGAAAAATCTTCAGTGCATAAACAACAGACTGTTCTCAGTTTTGCTAGTCAAACAAGCTGAACATCTGTTAAGAAAACAAATAAAACAATTCCAAAATCTGATGTTGGTAAAGAAACTGGATTACCAGAAGAAAATAAAACTTATATACGGGAACAAAGGCTATACAAACTATTGACCTCTAGACGTTGTGCCGTGTATGCTGTGTTTTTGCAGAATTACGTACAGATGTTTGACAAATTTAATACTATGCTTCAGGCTGAGGAGCCTCTAATACACAAATTGCAGCGGATTCTATTGTCTCTTTACAAAGAAATTTTGCAAAGACTTGTTAAGCCTGGCTGTATTGCTAAAGAAGAAAATATCTTATGGGTAGATTACAAGAATAAGGATGAACAGTTTCAAAATGAAAGCCTAGTAGTAGGGTACGAGGTGAAACCTTTCCTTGAAAAACTTAAACAAATTGGAAAAGATGAATTTTATGAACATGTTCGTGAATATTATGTGACAGCTTTGGATTACATGAAGCAAAAATTGCCCTTGTCAGATGTTACCCTGAAACATGCAGAAGTAGCTGACATTGAGAAAAGGAGTGATCAGTCATTTGATTCTGTGGTGTATTTTGCAGATAAATTTGAACATTTCTTAAGAAAAAGAGGGAACTACAACAGCAGAAATGATGAACAATCTTCAAACAGAATTCAATTTCTACCAGTCTGATAAATTGTCAGAAGTTGATTTGAGCTTACCAATCACTCAGTGCTGGTGTGCTATTGGGCAGATAAAAAATGAGTTGGGAGGATTGAAATTTAAAGTACTTTCAGAACTAATGAAGTCTATTCTTTGTATTCCTCACAGTAATGCAGGATGTGAGCGAGTTTTTTCCTTAGTTCGGAAGAACCACACAGATTTTAGAGGATCCATGAAAACTTCAACACTAGAATCAATCCTTGTGAACAAAATGAGCATGTCCTCCAAAGGAAAACTGTGTTATCAACAGCAATTTACTGAGGAATTCATTCAAAAGGCAAAGGGTGCCACCTATGTGTCTTTAACAAAATAGGTTTATACATCTATTCAGATTTTGGAAACAAGATTTAATTGTTGACATGAAATTGTGTATGATTTTACTATTATAAAAAAGAATTCAATATGCACTCTTCTGTTTTAATTGATTATACAGTAGATCATTAACATAATTTATGACTTGAATAAATAACCTGAAATATGCCTAAAATTGATCCGATTGCATGTAATTTTACAAAAAATCTCCAGCGGCCGGGGGCCTAGGCGGCCCCCGGACCCCGCCTTACTATTTTTCATTTCTGAATGTTGGCAGCTCTGTCAAGGGTTCTGGTGTTAGGGTGGGGCTCTAATGATTATATAGTAAAAATACATTCATTCTTTGAAAACCTTTTCCTCTGCCCCTGGATATCATGAAAACAAACTAAATGTATAGTTATGATAAGGAAGGTTGCCTCAAACTAAACTGTGGCATTATTGATTATTATAGTGAAAATTCATTAATTCCTTAAAATCTTCTCATCACTTGGTTTTAAGCCAATGAACTTTGTACATAAGTATGATGGAGAAGGGGGCTTCTTCCAATCTTGTGAATTTTAATGCATGGTCTCTGGGTCAGGGTTTCTCAACTGGTGGTTTTTGCAGACAAACAGATAAGCAGACAAGAGGACAAGAACGACGAGCAGGACTAAAAGTATGTTCCCTAAATTTTTGATTACCCGGGGCATAAAAGCATGTTGTAGTTGTAAGACATAGGAATTACCACAATGGGAGGAAATCCGATGCCTCCAATCCTTTGATTTATATAATGAAACAAAATTTAATGTTGAAAATAAATTTGAGATTATTTGTTGTATATACAAACACTGCTGAAGTAAAGAATTCAATCATTAATCTCCCAAACTCTGTAATGTTTGAACAGATCAGGTCAGTTTTAAATACAGTAATTAATTGATAATTCGAATCAGTCGATATCATTTTTAGCTCTACTGGTCAGAGACCAGAAGAGCTTATGCGATAGTAATGCGTCCGGCGTCCGTCCGTCTGTCCGATCCTGTCTGTCTGTCTGTCCGTCTGTCTGTAAACAATTTTTCAAAATGCTACTCCTTTTACAGTTTTGATCTGATTTCAATATAACTTGGCACACAAGTAGACTACACTAAGATACATAATTCTGTCTATCGGTTTTTGATTTTGATAAACGGTGTTGCCGTGGTAACTAAAAATAGAAATTTCTGTGAAATTTCTTTAAAATGCTACTACTCCTACAGTTTTGGTCTGATTTCGATATAACTTGGCACACAAGTAGATTACACTAAGATACATAATTCTGTGTATCAGTTTTTGATTTTGATGAACGTTGTTGCCATGGTTACTAAAAATAGAAATTTCTGTGAAATTCTTTCAAAATGCTACTCCTCCTACAGTTTTGGTCTGATTTCAATATAACTTGGCACACAAGTAGACTACACTAAGATACATAATTCTGTGTATTCGTTTTTGATTTTGATAAATGGTGTTGCCGTGGTAACTAAAAATAGAAATTTCTGTGAAATTCCTTTAAAATGCTACTCCTCCTACAGTTTTGGTCTGATTTCAATTTAACTAGGCACACAAGTAAACAACACTAAGATGCATAATTCTGTATATCGGTTTTTGATTTCGATGAACATTGTTGCCGTGGTTACTAAAAATAGAAATTTCTGTGAAATTCCTTTAAAATGCTACTCCTCCTACAGTTTTGGTCTGATTTCAATATAACTTGCACACAAGTAGACTACACTGAGGTACATAATTTTCTATATCGGTTTTTGATTTCGATAAACAGTGTTGCCGTGGTTGCTGTAAAAATAGAAATTTCTGTGAAATTCTTTCTTTACTCCTCCTACAGTTTTGGTCTGATTTCAATATAACTTGGCACACAAGTAGACTACACTAAGATACATAATTCTGTGTATCGGTTTTTGATTTTGATAAATGGTGTTGCCGTGGTAACTAAAAATAGAAATTTCTGTGAAATTCCTTTAAAATGCTACTCCTCCTACAGTTTTGGTCTGATTTCAATTTAACTTGGCACACAAGTAAACAACACTAAGATACATAATTCTGTGTATCGGTTTTTGATTTTGATGAACATTGTTGCCATGGTTACTAAAAATAGAAATTTCTGTGAAATTCCTTTAAAATGCTACTCCTCCTACAGTTTTGGTCTGATTTCAATATAACTTCGCAAACTTGTAGACTACACTAAGAACATAAAGAGACTTTATCAAGGATCATTATTCTATCTATACTATTGTTAAGTTTCAATTCCCAACTGCTGAAGTACTTTTCTCTTCCTTTGCTATAAGTACAAACCAGTAGAGCTTCAGTCTCGACAGAGACTTCTGGTTTCGTGTGCAATAAATACCTTGGTAAACACTTTTTCAATGGAAGGCAAAGTACCTCTCTGGTCGTCCATCCAATTTTTAGCTCTACTGGTCAGAGACCAGAAGGGCTTATGCGATAGTAATGCGTCCGTCGTCCGTCCGTCTGTCTGTCTGTCAGTCTGTCCGTCTGTAAACAATTTTTCAAAATGCTACTCCTCCTACAGATTTGGTCTGATTTCAAAATAACTTGGCACACAAGTAGACTACACTAAGATACATAATTCTGTGTATCGGTTTTTTATTTCGATGAACAGTGTTGCCGTGGTTACTAAAAATAGAAATTTATATGAAAATCAATCAAAATGCTACTCCTCCTACAGTTTTGGTCTGATTTCAAAATAACTTGGCACACAAGTAAACTACACTAAGATACAAAACTCTGTGTATAGGTTTTTGATTTCGATGATCGGTGTTGCCGTGGTTACTAAAAATAGAAATTTATATGAAAATCAATCAAAATGCTACTCCTCCTACAGTTTTGGTCTGATTTCAAAATAACTTGGCACACAAGTAGACTACACTAAGATACATAATTCTGTATATCTGTTTTTGATTTCGATGAACGGTGTTGCTGTGGTTACTGAAAATAGAAATTTATGTGAAAATCAATCAAAATGCTACTCCTCCTACAGTTTTGGTCTGATTTCAATATAACTTGGCACACAAGTAGACTACACTAAAATACATAATTCTGTGTATCAGTTTTTGATTTCGATGAACGGTGTTGCTGTGGTTACTAAAAATAGAAATTTCTGTGAAAAACATTCAAACTGCTGCTCCTCCTACAGTTTTTGTTTGATTTCAAAATAACTTGGCACACAAGTAGACTACAGTAAGATACATAATTCTGTATATCGGTTTTTGTCATTATTCTATTCATTGCTTTTGTAAAGTTTTATGTCCCAGCTGCTAGTTTTTAGCTCTACTGGTCAGAGACCAAAAGAGCTTATGCGATAGTAATGCGTCCGTCGTCCGTCCGTCTGTCTGTCTGTAAACAATTTTTCAAAATGCTACTCCTCCTACAGTTTTGGTCCAATTTCAATATAACTTGGCACACAAGTAGACTACACTAAGATACATAATTCTGTGTATCGATTTTTGATTTTGATGAACGGTGTTGCCGTGGTTACTAAAAATAGAAATTTCTGTGAAATTCTTTCAAAATGCTACTCCTCCTACAGTTTTAGTCTAATTTCAATATAGCTTGGCACACAAGTAGACTACACTAAGATACATAATTCTATGTATCGGTTTTTGATTTCGATGAACGGTGTTGCCGTGGTTACTAAAAATAGAAATTTCTGTGAAATTCTTTCAAAATGCTACTCCTCCTACAGTTTTAGTCTGATTTCAATATAACTTGGCACACAAGTAGACTACAGTAAGATACATAATTCTGTGTTGCGGTTTTTGATTTCGATGAACGGTGTTGCCGTGGTTACTAATAATAGAAATTTCTGTGAAATTCTTTCAAAATGCTACTCCAAATACAATTTTAGTCTGATTATAATATAAATGTTGCATGCAAGTAGACTGCACTAAGAACATAAAGAGACTTAATCAAGGATAATTATTCTATTTATCTGTTGAAAAGTTTCAAATTCCAACTGCTTAAGTACTTTTCTCTTCCTTTGCTATAAGTACAAACCAGTAGAGCTTCAGTCTCGACAGAGACTTCTGGTTACAGTATACTATGAACTTGAAAAATACAATTATGGGAATCAATAAATGCCAGCAATGAATGCGATTAATTGGATATAACCAAAAGAAAAGATGGGCAAAAAAGAGTTTGTACATGCAGTTTTCTTCAAATATAAACATAAAGAAGATTGACAAACCCTTTTTTTTTTACTAATCAGGGATTCGGACTTCCTGTTCCTCACATAAAGATTAGACTTGATCTATGATCATTATACTAGCTATTCACGCTGCCACGCTCCGCCCACCGATGGCAACGAAAGTCACGTGATTGCAGACTCCGACAACCTAACGTAAACAACATGGATGCGATCTACAGCATCGTATGGGAAATAAACTTCAATGAGCTTGTTTGCTCACAATTTTTAATAGAAATGTTTGTCGAACGTCGTATGAGTTTAATTGAGGTTTCAAACACAAAATTTTAGTAAGTACAAATGGAAGGAAGAGTGATTTTAACCGCTATATCCGTATGCAACCGACCGGGAAGGTCAGTTCAACTGTCGCCGGACAGTGTTAAGTGTTCTACAGGGTAGGTCGGAAACGGAGAAAAATTTAATTGTCATTGATTACAATAAATTGACAAATTTTTTTTAGTAAGCATTGCAAGTTTAACCACCTAGACCCCCCCATGTTAAAACCTTTGTTACCGGCCGACGTTGGACAAATTATCTTTTGCTGTAGGCCATATTTTAGGTCACCTGAGTAATCAGGTGACCTATTGCTATCCGTTTTCGTCCGTCGTCGTCCGTCGTGTGTCGTGTGTTAACATTTGAACATTTTCAGCTTCTTCTCTGCAACCACTGAACCAATTTCAACCAAATTTGGCACAAAGCATTTATGGGTGAAGGGGAACAAAAATTGTGAATTTCATGATCCCTGCCCCCCTGGGGCCTGAGGGGTGGGGCCAAAACCAGTAAAATTAATGCAATCTTTAAAAATCTTCTTCTTTACTCCTGGACATCAAGCAGTCAAACTATTTGCATGATTGTAATCAGCATTGAGTCCTCTACCAAAATTGTGAAATTCATGGCCCTGGGTTCAGGGGTTCTAGTGCTAGGGCGGGGCTAAATAAGTATATAGTGAAAATGCATTATTTCTTTGAAAATCTTCTTCTCTGCTCCTGGGTATCAAATAAACCAACTAAGTACATAGTTATGATGAGCAAGAATGCCTCTACCAAAATTGTGAATTTTATGGCCCCAGGGTCAAGGGTTCTGGTGTTGGGGGGGCTCTATTGATTATATAGTGAAAATACATGAATTCTTTGAAAATCTTCTTCTCTGCTCCTAGGTATTAAATAAACTCACTAAGTGCATAGTTATGATGAGCAACAGTGCCTCAACAAAAATTGTGAATTTTATGGCCCCAGCATCAATGGTTCTGGTGGGGGGAGGGATTTTATTGTTTATAAAGTGAAAATACATGAATTCTTTGAAAATCTTCTTCTCTGCTCCTAGGTATTAAATAAACTAACTAAGTACATAGTTATGATAAGCAAGTGTTCCTCAACGAAGATTTTGAATTTTATGGCCCCAGGGTCAAGGGTTCTGGTGTGAGTGTGTGTGGGGGGGGGGGGGGGGGAGCTCTCTATTGATTATATAGTGAAAATATGTGAATTCCTTGAAAATCTTCTTCTCTGCTCCTAGGTATTATATAAACTAACTAAGTGCATAGTTATGATGGCAAGTGTACTCAACCAAAATTGTAGAAATTAATGGCCCTATCATCAAGGGTTCTGGTGTTGGGGGGGGGGGCTCTATAGATTATATTGTTAAAATACATGAATTCTTTGAAAATCTTCTTATCTGCTCCTAGGTATTAAATAAATTAACTAAGTGCATAGTGATGATGAGCAAAAGTGCCTAAACCAAAATTGTGAATTTTATGGCCCCAGGGTCAAGGGTTCTGGTGTTGGGGGGGGGGCTCTATTGATTATATAGTGAAATTACATGAATTCTTTGAAAATCTTCTTCTCTGCTCCTAGGTATTAAATAAACTAACTAAGTGCATAGTTATGATGAGCAAGAGTGCCTCTACAAACATTGTGAATTTTATGGCCCCAGCGTCAATGGTTCTGGTGGTGGGGGGGGGGGGGGGTTTATTGATTATAAAGTGAAAATACATGAATTCTTTGAAAATCTTCTTCTCTGCTCCTAGGTATTAAATAAACTAAGTAAGTGCATAGTTATGATGAGCAAGAATGCCTCTTCTAAAATTATGAATTTCATTGCCCTGGGGTTCTGGTGTTAGGGTGGGGTTATTATTGATTATATAGTGAAAATACATTAAATTGTGAAAATTTTCTTCTCTGTCTCTGGGTATGAAGCAGATGAACTACCTATATAGTTATGATGAGCAAGGGCCCTAATCTTGCAGAATTGTGAATTTCAAGGCTCGCAGGGTCAGGGGTGGGGGGGGGCTCTACTTATATACTGAAAATGAATTAATTGTTTGAAATCTGGTCCTTTGTATTTATAAAACATTTATTTACTTTTTGATAGGCAATTTTAGAGGGTGCCTTTTAAAAATTTGTGCAACCTAGGGTCAGGGGTTTATGTCACAGTGTTAGGGGCACTACTGATTATTGCTGAATATTACTGATTAGTTGGAATGCATTTTTGTTCCCTACCCTGCGTATGGGTATTCAGTAACCAAGCTAAGCAACTGCTAAGTTTATTGTTATGATGATCAATGGTGCCTTTCAAAATTGTGAATGCCATATAGCATCTGGCTTAAACCTAGAAATCAAATTCAATACACTGTAATTGGAAAGTTGTTGCATAATGCTCAGGTGACCTATAAGGCCCGTGGGCCTCTTGTTATATGTTTTGTAGAATTTTATTCATAACAGCACTTCCTCAAACAATAATTTTGATTATTATTTTTAATATTTGCTTTATTATTTATTATATTTATTTGTTAGAAACCTCTCTACACTGCTCATTAACAGATCAAATTCTGTGGTATATATTTATATTGCAATTGGATTATAAGATACCCTTTATCTAAATTAAAAAAAAAATGAAATCTACAATGTTTTATTCATTTTGTAATGAATTCAAGCAATTTTAACATATTTTAGGGGCCTAATCGGCCAAGATAAATTAAATGAATATATTATACACATGTTTTTCTTAAGCAAGTTAACAATATTATTTAGTGATTTCTGTTCATCTGTATTCATTATCTTTATATTCTGTGGGTTTATGCAAAGTACCGTAGGCTGAAAAACGAATGGCTATGC
>NW_026919202.1:0-15065 GCF_032062105.1 Saccostrea cuccullata | reverse complement strand
ATAGTTAGAAGTGAAAAAAAAATTGATAAAAACACAATCAATATGAACTGTTCTGTCTTTGCTTGTAAGACTGAATTGTATTTTTAGAAGAAATAGAATTTTTTTCTTTCTGATTCCTTGGCCATTATTTTCACACTTATTTGCCGATTTTTCCCTTCATATCCCGGTCATGACAACTAGCACACAGAAGATGTGACAGGTTGTCTTACATGATGCTTGGTACAAATAAAGACAAAATTAAGTTGGTCATAGATTTATAAATCTCTTTTAAAACACACAAAGACACAAAAAATCGTTCTACAATAAGTTTATTTCAAAACTTGTAAACGTTTTACAGATTATTTCTGGTAATCATGTTTTCAAGTTTTCAACCTTTTTTTCAGCAGGTTATTGTTTGTCATCCTTTGACAGTCGGATAAAAATATAACACCCAGCATGAAGACCCGATGTTTCCTAATGTAAACCCTATCCCTATCCCTTTGGATTTTCGCTGGTTTTGGACCAGTATGAACCTGTATTTTAAGTTATTTTGCGAACTGTGATATCCTTTCCGTTAGATATTCCACATTCGCTGATTTATGAATAGTTGATGAACAACCACACTCGTACTACTGACGTCGTTACATTCAAAGTATAGAATACATTTAACACTGCCTTATAACAGAACACTACAATTGCATTGTGTCAACTTTCCATTACATTGTGTCAACACTTTGTGCTTACAGTACTAGGTCAACTCTTTATGACATTTACACACACTACTATTGCGTAAGGTCAACTTTCCATTACATTATGTCAACACTTTGTGACATTTACTTACAGTACCATTGCATTGAGTACAACATTATGTCAAGACATTTACACACACTACTAATGTCAACTTTCCATTACATTATATGTCAACTCTTTATGACATTTACACACACTACTATTGCGTTATGTCAACTTTCCATTACATTATGTTAAGTCTTATGACATTTACACTCACTACTATTGCGTTATGTCAACTTTCCATTACATTATGTTAAGTCTTTATGACACACACACTACTATTGCGTTATGTCAACTTTCCATTACATTATGTTAAGTCTTTATGGCATTAACTCGCACTTCAATTACATTGCGCCCAATCTTCTATTGCATTATATCAGCTCTTTATGACATTAAGTCAAGACAATTTTACGTGGTGTAAAGATGTTTTTATATAATTTCAACTCATTATTACATTATGTGTACTCTCTACTATATGGTCTAAGTAGTTCATTACATGATGTGAATTTATCTTTAATTCAATATCAAGTCGCTATAACACGATGTCAGAATTTCATTACATTATGTGAAAAAATTGTCACATGTGGCCAATTCTTTACTATATTATGTCATCAATATGCTACATGACAACGGGAATTATTACATGATGTCAATTTTTCCCTTACTTTTTGACAAATCATTATTATGTTATGCCATTGTATCTTTACATTGTGTCTAAAATGCTTAGCCTCTTGTCAGTACATCTTAGAATATTTCTTTTATTGTGTGACGTAAGGTTTAGGTTATGCCTAAAAGTTCGTTTTGTGTTTTCAATATTACATGCACATATGTTAAATATTAACATTATATATACACAAGACTTAATTAATTCTTAATTAAATATCAGGTTAAATTTATAAATAGGATCATGTTCCCATGGAATCTTTATTGACGATTGTTTTTTTTAACGCCGAAATTCAATGGTTGTTTAATCCGTATGTGTCATGCAGCAATATTTTTCTTTTTATTTTGAATTATTTTGAAAAGTCCGAAACTTCTGATCTAACTACAAAACACTGTCCTAAGCTTTTTATCCTTTAACCCTCCTTTTTTTAAAAAAAAAAGTGTAAACACATCGTATTTCATACGTGCACTGGTGGGTCGGTGGGGAGAGGGGGGATCCCGCCGACCAAAATATACATGAAATTAATCAATTGGTTTTACTTTGTAGGACATTGCATTAGTTTTACATAAAGTATAACTGAAATAAGCGTCTTATAAAAAAAATCTAAAGCCCCAGAGCTTCCGGGCTTTCACCCCCTGATCCCCAACTTAGACACCATATCGTCCCCCTATAGCTACTCTTTTCAAGAACCCAAGATCGCCATTGATATGAGCCCATGTTTACTAAGGCATGGTCAATTAATTTAAGTGAGGGACTGGTAGATTTTTATAACAGAATTCTGGTCCTGGAATGGTTGAAAAATGACTAATTCCAGTGACGTTGGATCGTTTTTGAAAGTTGGGGAGGTTTGTCAGGCAGAAAAAAAGTAACGTACAAGAGCAAAGCAAAAAAAATCCAAAACCAAACTCGAAAATCCTATTTCAGGTGAAAGGGGGGGGGGGGTCCAATTTCGATCAGTCCTAAAAAAAAATTTCAAAATAACTACATCACCCTTATTCTTGAGCAAAAAGTGGGGCTGAATTTCAATGAACATTTTCTATGATAATGTTATGTCGGAAAAAAGAGGAAGTCAGACCCCCCCCCATATAACGTGTCTGTAATTAGTCCTAATTAATCAGCCCCTCCCCCCCCCCCCCTTCCAGTCGATTATCAACTTTGACATAATGTAAATGTATTTTACAGCACGTAATGAACATTTTTAATCAACAGGATAAAGAATTAACGCAATGTAAAGATAGTTTTAAATCACATAAGAAAGAGTTAACATATTTCTTATTAAATATCCACATAAAGGAATGGAGTTTTGACGTTAAAGTGTTGATATAATATGGAACGCCGGGATTCTCAAATATATGTTCACATTATGTAATAAACCTTTTACATCACGTAATAAAGCACTGACATAAAGGTAAGATGTATTCACCTCATATTGTGATGACCTCGGCGTAAAATAAGACACATTAACATCACGTAATAATGCTTCGCTATAATAGAAATATACACTCACAAAAGGGAATGGACTTTGACTTAATGTAATGATAAATTTAATCATAGAACACATGTAAAACGAAATTAACTTGACGTAATGCAATCAGAAATGAAATAATATAAAGAAACATTCATTTCACGTAATAAAGTTTTAACACAATGTAAACATATTTTCACGTCACATAATGAACTTTGGTCTTCAAGTTATAAAGTGCCGACATAATGGATACTTCATGTAATGCAGCATTGACATGATGTAAAGATATTTTTACATCACCTCATAAAAAATTGACATAACGTAAAGATATGTTCACATCACGTAATGATAGATTGACATAATGAATAGATTATAGTTTTATGCTATAAGGCAGTGATGGCGTTCCATATATATTACCTATTATTCGTCTAAGACTATTTACGCATGATTTTAAGTATAGATCAGGGAAGGTATAGTAACATAGAAAAGAAAAGATAGAAATGTGAAGTATATATATGAATCAGATGAGATAGAGGACTAATTTCACTTTGTTTTAAAATGTCCTCAATATCAAGAACTAGGTATTAAATACTCCAGTATATAAAGAGTTATGATTAAAACATCTGTGTGTAAACAAAAGAACTGTGTAGCCTAGGTATTAAAAATGATTTATTAAATAAAGAGTGTAAAATTAGAAATAACAAAGCAGGTAAGGTGGCCACAATCCAGGATATTAGTCTTCAGATTGCAAAATGGTCAAAAATCTCAAGATTCATGACCACTTAAACTGAAAAAGAAAGAAAGTTGGTAATGTACCAAATAAAATCTTTTAAAAATGTTCCTCTCAGGAGCAAAGCCATGATTATTCATATCTATTTGGATTTTTTTCTTCAAATTATGACCCTGTGGGTAGGTTGAGGCTGATGATTAAATTGAAAATTTTCTTAAAATCTTATATGGAAGCATATATGTTATATAGCATAACAGGTAGTGCAGGTTTATGTTTATTTAAATCATGGACCGGGGGTTACGGTGGGGCAGCCATAGGCTAGCAAATTTTAACATATTGAAAAACAGCAAAAAATCTTTCAAAAATTGTCTCAAGAACAATAAAGTCATCATTAGACAGTTTTAATTTAAAGCACCCTTTAACTATGGATTCAAGTTTGTTAAAATCATGATTCAGGGACTAAGGCTGGAAACAATGAGCGAGCAGTTTTACATCGAAATATATATATGAAAAATTTTCTAAAATGGTTTCTCAAAATTGCAAAGACATATTTTATTAACATTATACATAATTGACTGAGTTCGAGGGCAACATGCGTTTCGTCGAACTGCCTGAGGCCGTTTGGCTAAAGGCAGACAGTTTGGTTCGAGGGTCGGTCGACAAAACGCATTTGCTCGAGAACATCAAGTCAATAAATGTTTTGTTATACCTTTCATTTTAGTTTTTTGACATACGAGGGGTGATCAAAAAGTTCGCAAACTATCTCTATATCTACAAAACCACAATTCAGATTAGAATGAAATTCGGTACACACATAGCCATACACAAGGTCTATAAATAGCATATGCTGAATAAAGTTTCTCTCCTTGTTTGTGACGTCACAATGTGAAAATGACGTCACTATTTAGGTCACTTGTGACGAAAAATGGTTGTCTCAGTCGAACTCGTTCAACAAACGACTGTACAATTTATTGTAATATCTTAGAAATCCCTCTACAGTATCATATAATAATTTGTACACAGTTTATTGAGATAATTGATTTCCTATAAATTCAATTAATGATTGGATTAATCATTTTAATGAAGGAAGGCTGATGCTTAAAAATGATACTTGTCATCTTGCCCAGTGAAAGCAAGTTTGAAAAGATATGTATTTTTAATTAAGCAATTTGCTATCAAAGACCTCCAATTAGCACTTTGAAAAATAGTTGAATATTTGAACAATGATATAAGTATTAAATACCTAAGATATCGTTTACTTTAGATTTTAAACATATTAGATATGATAAAAAGGATGCACCCATTCTCTATCCACCTTGAATAAAGGTCTCTCCTGAGACAGAAGATTTGTGTTTTAATGGTCGCCATGCTTATTTTTGGAAAGGATGTTATTATCCACCCATTCTGTTGCCGAGATATGACCATTTCTGACAAATTAACTGTTCTTGTCATAAAAATTAACTCACATGGAAAGAAATATAAAACTCGGAAAAATCTTTTAACTTTTGTGACAGAACGCTACGGAGGGGGTCACGTGACCGCCAATATCACGTGATTCACGCATGCGCAGAACGGTGGTTGGTGTGTATTAAAACGGGGAGGATTAATTTAAAATATAATCAACATTAAAACCAAATATTGTTTCTTGTATGGAAGTTATTCAATTAGTTTGCGAACTTTTTGATGACCCCTCGTACATGTAGTCTATACTGTCTTCCGTGATGAAACCTCAGGTCCGTCATTTTTGAACACCAACGAATGAAAATGTAAATAAGTTCCACCCATTCTGTGACGTAAGCGGTCCAATATCTCATCCACCGGTCCAACATCTCACTCAGCAGTCCAACATCTTTTTTATGCCCGCCCAACAAAACATTAGAAATGTTAGATTTTTTTCGTATAGCATTGTATAGGAACAAATTTTTAAAGGTATAACAATTATATTTATATGAGACATCCTCATGTGGAGTTGATTCAAGTTTGTTCAATCATAAACTCAGGGGTATGGTTGGCTTAAAATACGTGATCAGAGCATTTGATAGGAATATATTTTGGAGGATCTGCTGATAAAAAAAAAACAATACACATGTAGCTCCAACGTTACTCAGGTGAACATTGTGGCCAATAAGCCTTTTGTTTGAATGAATACATTTTAATGGTAATATACTTAATTCCTTCAAAACAGCAGGCATAAAACTGTGTAGGTCTGCTGTTGTAGGATTGCATCAAATTAATGACCATTTTATTTTTAAAGGTACTTGGACACAGATTTGAAGTTATTATTTTCTCTATAATATTACGACTTATATATTTTAATAGCATTTCACAAAAAAATTAATTAAAAATCTTATTTCGTTTAAAAGATATTGAAATTTCTAATTTTTCGGCGGGTTTGATTGACATATCCTTGCACTCTCACAAATTTAATTTTATTCTTAATCCTTAGGAAAAGTGGCAATCTCGTTTTGTATAAATGAAAAATATTAATACTATAAGCCAGATAATTCAGAGTAGACACGTTTGAAAGCAAAACAAACACACAATATATTGTCAGTCCGTGCAGTTGTGGTAAGCAGACTGTGACGACTGAATGCACCCGGTGAATTCTAAATATATAAACAATAACATAACTCGAGCCCTGTTTACAAAAACTGTGTGCATAACACGAGCGTGCTCGATTTGCTAAACTCTGTACGCATCTCTTAGTTCGGAATAACGATACTTGTGAAGGTGTTTTGCTTTCTAACATTTCTACTCTGAATAAAAATTTTTTCTTGATAAAAGTTTTAATATTTCTCATTAAAACACATCAAAATTGCCACTTTTCCTAAGGATTAAGAATAAAGTTAAAATTTGTGAAAATGCAAGGATGTGTCAATCAAACCCGCCAAAAAAATAAAAGTTTTAATAACTTTTAAATGAAATAAGATTTTTAATTAATTTTTGTGTGAAATGCTAATATTAAAATATATATTTCGTGATATTATACAGAAAAAATGAGAAAATATTAACTTCAAATCTGTGTCCAAGTACCTTTAAAAATGGCCCTGGGTCTGAGCTTGAAATGTTTTATCAATAGGGAAGAAGAATTATACATTTTTGCAATTAACTTAAGCAATGCAAGACCGAAGGTAAATAACAGAAAGGCAACGATTTTATTTTTCTTCAGAAAATACCCATCATTCGAAGAGGCAGCCACATGTATAAATGTGTATAAACTAACAAACTAAATCTAGATCTAGTTACGCTGTAAAATTTGTAAAAGATAAAAAATACAATATGCTTATTTTTTTATTGAGCATCTTTTGGTAGTTAAACTTTTAACATACACATCAAACCTTAAATAAGTTGTTGAAAATTAGTAAAGTATGATGCCAAAATACAAGCAAAATGAATTATTAGAGAGAAAAAACAAACATCTGAAACATCTTATTTCATTGTCGGATTTTTTTAAAAAGAGTTCAGGGTGATTAAAGAAAAAGGTACCACGATCACGTGCAACGTTATACATCCAGACTATGTTGAACATAACCACTTCATTATTATGTTGATGACATGTTCACATTTTAAAACTGATGCAAAGCATCAAATTGGCGGCAAAAATATATTACATTTTAGCATTTTAAGGAATTTTGCTAAAAAGGTCTGAATGCCAAGAAAAGAAAATGACGAACAAACTTCACACACCAGTATCATCGATCTTTGTCTGTGATAATTCAGATGTTCTGTCATTTGCACCTGTAATTAATGTATTCAAAACAAACTTCACTTCTTCATAAACACTTTTACAATTACTTATTTTGGGCACTGCAATTCATATCCGGAAACTCAACAAGTGTTGTTTCTATATCTTTTGAACTTTCATCTTCGGGAACAGTTCATTTAACACATTTTCAATAAAATCACAAATCGACACCTGATGAGAAATGAAAAATAAAATGAAACTTAATAACAACCATTAGGACAATATATACTCCTATATATTTTTAATTTTTATCCATGACTTAATTTTGTTATCAATAAGGACTAATTTCATCGATGCAATGAAAAAATAACGCCTCATTCCTCCTTCTTCACATACAAAATCGGCTGCTCCTGCGGTCGATAATACATTTTATCCTTATTATTTCCCTTGATCTGCCACCGGTTTGTTGGACATATTATAGTACGTATACATCGGTGCGTAGTCCAGTTCACCCATCGTGTGCTTAGAGTCCTCCTTTTCTCGGATGCTAGTTTTGCCAAATACATATTCACTGTATCTTGGCGATGCTGAAAAGGATCGCATTAAAATTAGATAATTTAAAATCTTCTGTATCGTATTCATATATAATTTGAAACATCGAGAAATACTTTTAAGAATTACATTTGATTTGTATCATAAAATAGATTTCTGCCCCCCCCCCCGCAAGCAAAATAAGTCATGTCAACATGCTGGAAGAGTACGTCAACATGCAAGATATTTATATTTACACTAATCAAAAACGTCAAACTAGTCACTCATCAGGTAAATGTAAGTCAAATCTCGCATCTGATGCAAGTTGCAGAGTGTGTATTCCTTCATGCATCATCCAGGCAAATTTGATTCACATAGTCCTT
Organism: Saccostrea cuccullata; assembly: GCF_032062105.1. Classification (NCBI taxonomy): domain Eukaryota; kingdom Metazoa; phylum Mollusca; class Bivalvia; order Ostreida; family Ostreidae; genus Saccostrea; species Saccostrea cuccullata. The sequence goes on along the minus strand of NW_026919202.1, from coordinate 6,836 downwards.
TTCTATTCATTGTAATGAAACTGCTCAAAAAACTTGAACCTTGTTACTCATCGGGAAAATGTAGGTCAGATCCAGCATCATCATTCATTTTTGCAAGTTTGGTCAATATAGTGCTTACAGTTACTTGAGATCTGAATTTCAAATTTAACATGGTCATTCATCGGAAAATGTAGGTCAGATCCAGAATCCGACGCAAGTAAAGTAGCGTGTATCCTTTGATGTAACATTCATGCAAGGTTGGTCAGCGAATGCCTTAAAGGTAATGAAATAAATGAGATCTGCTCTAAAAGTTTTACTCCATCCAAGTTTAATTTGGTCCATATAGGACGTACAGTTACTTGGTCCACATAGGGCTCACCGTTACTTAGAAATAACACTTACTTCAAAAACTTTAATCTTTTCCATAAACCTTAACTTGATTATTCTTTAGCTAAAATTGCAGCATCTAAATCCTAGACTTGCACAATAGCATACTAAAAGCATCCTCCATGTATCTCTGATTAATACAAGGCATAGAAGTACTTGCAAAGAAATCCGCTCCAAAAACTTTAACCTGGAACGCCGACAGTATTACATTACAAAAAATGTAGCTCGCCCAACTTCGATAAAATGTGCTAAGTAGTCTTTTACATAACGTAGCCTAGAGGTGCAGGGGTGTTGCTAAAACGCGGAACGGAAAACGGAATATATTATTTTAGATTAAATCACTTGAAATACCCAAATTATACCATAAACGATATATCTTGTACACATTAAACCCCGCACTATTAAATACATTTTGATTTTGTCATGCTCAGTCTCTTATTTACAAAGGTCGCTAACATAGCAGTCACATAGAATCGAGTTTGAAAAAGGGGATGGGTGGGTAAACGAACTTGAAAAGTATTTGACAAGCAAAAAACACAAAAAGAAGACAATTGTTTGATTCGGGAGGGGGATATGTTCCAACTCCCAACATCTTTCAGTATTTTTTTTTTTACACTAACTTACTACATTTACTGTGGTTTCATCAATTGTCGTTGGCATCAATTTTCAAGGATTCTATAAAAAGGACGTTTTCGAAGATACGTAATTTCGTGGATAAAAGCATTGCCTATACAAATAAATAGCATATTTCTTAATTCAATGAACATTTAAATTCATGGATCTGCTCAACAACGAAATCCTTGAAAATTGGTGCTCAACGAATATTAATAAACAGGCACGTAGCATCGTTTTTGAAAGTGGGGGGCCAACCAGAGAAAATTTTTTTTTACTTACCTGAAAAAGTTGACAAGTCCAAAAAAAACCCACAAAAGTTGATGTCGCCCAAGGTCGAAAATCCTATTTCGTGGGGGGGGGGGTGGCCAACTTTTTCAGAGCCAAATTACTTTCACTTTCAATTTTTGTCATATAATTCCTTGATAACACTATACTGTGGTAAAAAGTGGGGGAGGGGGGAACCTTCCTTTCAGTGAACATTTCCTATAGTAAAGGTAATGTTGGCCAAAAAAGTGCTTTTTAGAGTCCTTTTCTGGATAGACAAAGTTGTGGTAGATAAATTCAGATTGCAGAATCTTTGCATTCATTGAAATTAAATTTTGTTTGTTTGCGGCACATATGTGTGCATGAATGACCTTGTAAAAAATGAGTTTGTTTTCCCGCTCATCGGAAAGGTCTTAGAAGTCGACTTTTAAAAACATGATATAATTATAGCTATTATTATACATGTCTGTTAAAACGTTATTACAGAAACAATTGCCTATCTGTGGTTTCATCAATTGCGGGCATCAATTTTCAAGGAAAAAAAGGAACGGAACGGAAAACGGAAAATCTTTGTCAAACAAATAACATAGATATTTCAATATAACATCAGGTAAAACGAAATCCTAAAAAATTGGTGCTCAAAAGTCATTTATAATAAAAATTTATTGGTAACTATTATATTTTTTTTTACACACCCTCCGTGGAAAGTTGACAAGTCCAAAAGAAACCCCACACACACACACACACACACAATCACGAAATATCCTTTTCGTGTTTGGGGGGGGGTGGCAACTTTTTCAGAGCCAAATCCCCACTTTTTTTTTGTCAAATTTGTTATATGTTGGAATTTTTGGGGACCCCCATCTCCTCTTTCAATTTGTTTCCAATGTCAATGTCTGGAAAGCCAAAAAAGTGCTTTTTTATACTAATCAGATTAGACAAAGTGTAGTGGTCATGAAAGGGGGGTTCAGGATTGCAGAATCTGTTAGCCCACAGCCACATTAAAAATTGATTTATTAAACCTTGCATGAATACATTTGGACACAAAAGGGGTGGGTTTTCCCGGGAAAGGTCTTAGAAGTCGACTCGTAATAGGTCTGCCCCCCCCCCCCCCACCCCTTTTGTGTCCAAATGTACATAAGGTTTAATAAATCAATTTTTAATGTGGCTGTGGGCCCCTACACAGATCCGGTCCTGCAACCCCCCTTTCATGACTCCCGAATTCTACACTTCGTGCATAATCTGATTAGTATAATTAGTTATTCTTGTCTTTCCAGACATTGACATTGGAAACAAATTGAAAGAGGAGATGGGGGTCAGAAAAAATTCCAACATATAACAAATTTGACAAGCAAAAAAAGGGGGATATGTCCTTTGCCCAAACACGAAAATCCTATTTCGTGATTGTGTGTGTGTGTGTGTGTGGGGGGGGGGGGGTCTTTCAGTAGCATAATTTCCACGGAGGGTGTGTATGACTCATGAATATATAATAGTTACCAATACATTTTTATTATAAATGACTTTTACAACAAGAATATTGCTCTTTTACCTGATTTATATTGAATCTATGTTATTTGTTTGACAAAGATTTTCCGTTTTCCGTTCCGTTCCGCTTTCCGTTCCGTTTTCCATTCCGCGTTTTAGCAACACCCAGATAGGCAATTGTTTCTGTAATAACGTTTTAACAGACATGTATAATAATAGCTATAATTACATCATGTTTTTAAAATAAGAGAAAAAAATTAAATAATGTATTGTATAATATTTTTTTCCCAAGAAATTGGGAAAATTTGGTATTTCCTGATTTTACTCACGCAAACTCATAGGCGTAGCTCCAGATCCAGACTGAGGCAATGTAGTAAGTTCCGTGGCCGTGACTCCATAATTTGTTTGGTACTGCTTAACAGAAGAATGAAGGGGAATTGTTCCAATGATGACAGGTAATGACACGCGGTAACCTGGAGTAGGTCCAGAGGGCATAATACACAACTATGTACAATAAAAAACCAGAAGTATTTGATTAAAGCCCTGTGATTGGTAGTTATACAAGTAAAACAGGACCAAAAAAAAAAGAATTCCTTTTTAGATGGCGTCATGTAACCCAGTCTATTATTGTCCCCCGCTTGAAAAGTGGGGGATATTAATTTGGGTTGTCCGTCCGTCTTTCTGTCTGTCTGTAACGCTTTCGTTTCCACACGATATCTCGAGAACCCTTTGAGCTTTCGCAATGAAATTTTGCATAGCAACTCCCTATGGACTAAAAAGGAACCCTATTGATTTTGGGGTCAAAGGGTCAAAGATCAAGGTCATAAATTATCAAATTCTGTCTGTTATAACACTTTCGTTTCCACACAATATCTCGAGAACCCTTTGAGATTTTGCAATGACATTTTACATAACAACTTCCTGTGGTCTAAGGAAGAGCTCTAGTTAAGGTCTTCCGTCTTAACGGAAGACCTTATAGTTATTGTACTGTTTCTTATTATTAAGGTCTTCCGTCTTAACGGAAGACCTTATAGCAATTCTGTTGTTTCTTATTATTATTAGGGTCTTCCGTCTCCAACGGAAGTCCGTTCTGGTGTTGTATTGTTTCTTTTTCACTTTTATTATCAAGGTCTTCTGTCTTCACGGAAGACCTTATAGTGATTCTATTGTTTCTTATTATTATTAAGGTCTTCCGTCTTCACGGAAGACCTTATAGTACTGTTTCTTATTATTAAGGTCTTTCGTCTCCAACGGAAGACCTTATTGTTTTCGTTCGGTTTCTTTTTAGGGTCTTCCGCTTCCTTCGGAAGACCCTACTGTTATTCTCTTGTTTCTTATTATTCTTTTTTTTTCCCGCTCGATTTTTGACAGGCGATTTCTCAAAGACCTTTGGACTGATCGTTATGAAACTTTCAGGATAGATAGCTTGTAGTTAAACCTATTTAAACCTGTTTTCAGTTTTTTGATGCATGCCTTTATTTGTGAGTTATTGCCCTTTAATTGAAATTTTTTGATGTCTCGTTTCCACTGAAAATCTCAAAAATGACATAAGATATTTACACGAAAGTTGGAGAACTTGTAGCCAATACATTGTAGATGTGCACAACGATAAAATTATATAGCTGATTTCTTAAAGTTTTGAAGCTATAAAACGGCAAATTTTAGTAATTTTTTTTCTTTGAATTTTTGCTACTTTTTGTGTAATAACTTTTAAACCGAGAATAATTTGGTAAGAAATATATTACAAAAGTTGTGGGTAATTACGAGAGCTTTCATATTTGATTAACGAAAAGGGGCTGGCCCCTATAATTAGGGGTTAATAGCGAGCGCAGCGAGCGTCGCGAAGCGACGCTCGCGAAGCGAGCTCAATTGACTAACGTGTAAGAACAGAGGAAATTCGGATTGAAATCTGTACATACGTCAGCCAAATTTCTCTGTGCAACATTCCCAGAATTCCTGCACTACCCAATGTCCTTTGCGCGAATATTGCCGAATAAATAAATAAATAATAACGTAATGCAAATATCAGGCTTTCAGTTTGTAGAAATCTTTCAAAGAAACAAGAAATAACTCTGCAATGTTTTTCGACAAAAATTGCACTAGTTCTATAGTTTCAAACAGACGCTCGGCTGTCTCCGTAAGCTCCGACGAGCTTTGTGACGTCGTATGACGTCACAGCTAGTCGAGATGTCTCGTGCGGCTTGACGTTCGAAGTGGCTGATCTCAAGTGTTTTTGATGGTACAACTGCGCTCGCCCCAACGGTCACACCGTAAAACATATTAGCTCATACACGCTTTTTTCTGATAGCTAAAAATATTGGTATATTATGAAAAAGTTTGACTGAAATAATTTCGAACTTATAAAATCTTGTCATTTGATATAAAAAGAAATAAACTTCCAGCTATATTTAATTGTTTTTTTTATAAAACAAGTACGTATGTGAGAAACCTTTCAGGAACAAGTTGTCTACTATAGCCAGCCAAGCCTTTACTGCATACATGTGCACATTTTTAGTTGATGCATCTAAAAGATATAGTTTTGATTCGGTGTTTCTTTGTTTTCTTTTTATTCAAATAATTTTAAAATGTGATGATGTACACAACAATAATATTAGTACCAAGTTTAGAGGATTTTTTCGCGCTTGTTTGTAAACAACGCGCGGCATTGTGGGAAATAGGAAGGTACTAAAGACGCGATGTACTAAACACTGATTTGACCTGATTCAAATTTGTCTGTAAATGTTCCAAACAATTGAATTTTTGTATAGCATATGCCTCGAAGTAATAAAGTCTGTACATAAGTAATTTAAAATACTCAATATTACCATTTAATTAAAAATTAAAACGTCAGGTAAATATCAGGTCTCTAGTATATCCCGTTTTTAGTGTGCCCCTTCGAGTCGACGTCGGACACATGTTTGCCGTTTACAAACTGAAAGTAGAATGATTTGTGAAGTTGAACATTTTCTCACAAAGAATCCGTTTGTAGACATGCACACTCATTTAATCTGCAGCTACGAAGTACTTTGTCACTTCTCTGTAACATCATTCTAAGCAGAATTATCCCGATTCATATATTCTAAGAATCTTGTGTGAATTGTTTACGAGGAAATTCTGGGTACAAGTCAAAACGGCACCTGGTGAAAACGGCACTTAGGAAATATGCAAAACGGCACTTGAGAGTAGTCAAAACGGCACTTTAGAAAAGTCAGAACGGCACTTTTTTTTATTTTGAGAATTTGATATTGTTTATACAGAAAATGGATCTTTATGTTACATTTATAGTAATAAATGTGTATATTATTATTGATAAAAAGTTTTAAAAATATTTTAGGAAAAAAATTAAACTGATTCATTTGAAAATTATTATACTTTTGTACAGGGGTTAGATTTTTAAAATGTATTTATATTTTAAATCATATATATTTATTTACAACAAAAGAGATCAAATCCCAATTATATTATTATGATCCTTTGAAATTAAAAAAATTATAGTGTTGCAAATATGTATACTACTCTGTTTTGGGGGTTGCCAGTCACAGTTGACTAATTAGAAGCCAGTTAGAGTACACTTGTAGGTTTAGGAAACAAAAGACCATTTCACACCTCCCCATCAATAATCTGTTGATCGTCAATTTGCAATCATATACAGCTACTATTGTGTATTTCTCGACAAAATGTCAAATGGATTGTACACAAGTTAGAAAAACTTAGATAATCCTCTCGCAACTGTACATAAAATATGAGTAGCCATACAACATTTAATAATATAATAAACATGTACATACAAGAACAAAACATTTGTTTTTTTATAATGAAGATATACAATGTTGATATTGTTAAAATAATTTCTACAGAATTAGATAGAAATGTGAGATAAAGTGACTCTTTCTGTAAATATTTTTTTTTAAAATCATTTACACCATTTCTTTTTTCATATTATCAACACTACACTACAAATATAATTATTCTAAATTTTATCCCACAGATTGTTGTGTTATACATGTAGCTTAAAAATACTACCTTTAAAAATAGATTTAAAATAAAGCAAAATTGAAGCCACAAAAAATTCTAAAGTCAATAAATTAAAGTTTGACTTAAAAAGA
>NW_026919201.1:0-15481 GCF_032062105.1 Saccostrea cuccullata | reverse complement strand
GAGGGGCTTATGAGGCCTTCTTCGCTCCTGGCCTTTTGCCTGACCAAATTTATATTCAGGTTGAATTCTCAAGAAATCAATGCACCTAACTTTCAAAAAGATATCCAAGAGAAAAAAATGAAAATATTTTCAAACTAGAACAAAGCTCGTTGCAAAGAAACGAGTAGGTTTTCCGTCCTGTTTGACCGGAAGTAACTTTTATTTAAAAAAGAGAGAAATGATGTCTCTAATGATTTAAATCTTCCAAATCTATGTTGAAAATTGCAAAAGTAAACCATTTTTTGCTACTTCCTGTTCGACCGGAAGTGAGCTCGACGGACGGAAAATTAAGTATTATACTTCCAGTGACAAATATTTCCCCAAAACCTGTCAAAAACGACAAAAAATATTCCGATGGCCGGAAGCGACGTCACAAGACGTATTTTGATGATCGCAATAGATTCTACTCGAGATTTTGAACAATTTTACTTCTTTGAATTCTTATTACCTTTTGAGATATCTGGAAAAATCTTTCGACCCCTCTAGATCCCTTAGCTTAGGGGTCAGCCCTTTTTGCGAGATATCATTTGTAAGATCTTGTAATTCTGCACAAATTTTGTTCTATATGTTTTAACAAAATATTTTCAGTTTAGAAGATAAAAAGCAAAATGTGTAAATTTTCGCTCTTTAGGCGTTCTAATTTTTTACCCCTATATAGCGCCATTTTAAAGAGAGAAATCGAAAAACAAAAACCGATGTGCACAACTTCGATCCTTCTATCATCTAAAATCTGCACCAGCAATTTCCGTCTCCGGGTCTTTGTCTCAAAATGAAAGCCTATAAATTTTCGTTTAAAGGGAAATAACTCAATAGTGGAATTGAATTTTTGAAATGTTAGACACAATTATGATAGAGTTTAGTAACGCCTATAAACTCTGAAATTTTGAGCAAAATCCATTGAGAAATGAATGACATATGAGGCTTCAAAGTTGACGTCTAGGAAGTAGAAGAAAAAACGAATAATAATCTTTACCAACAGAATCAGTAGAAGGTCTTCCGTTGGAAACGGAAGACCTTAATTAACAAACATTTTTTTTGTTTATAAGAAGTTGCAATATATCCATAATTACAGCCATCCAATGTATAAAAAGAAAAAAACTATTATGTTATCACTCCGAATGGTTTTGTGAATTTTCGCCCATGACACTTTTGTTTGTTTGCATAAAAGGGTTTTGCATAAAAGGATCTCTTAGATTACAACCGGACATGACAAGTTGACCCTTACGTAATAGACAATACAGCGTCGCAAAACAGTTAAGTAGCGTATTTCCCTGATTCATAGTAATTGCGTTTTTAAAAAACGAACACTATCAACACTCGCTTACAAATCTGAAGTTGAGGAAATTTTAATTTTATAATCTGTCCGTCTACAGTAAAAATGTCAATTGTTCCACTAGATAATAATTTATTTCAATCAACAAGACACATTGTGTGGAGGAGATCACGAACAGTGTCAATCTCAAAAGCTGTTCAAACAAAACAAAACAGAAGCATCGCAAACATGAATCTCTGAAACGTAGTATCGAAAGGATCTTGATAAAGGCAATTTTGGTTTCACTTTCGAAATTTATTTAATACATGGTTTTGGGAAAAAAAGACCCAAAAAGAAAGTTGCACTGCAAGTGGATAACAAAGAAAAATAAAGAAGTATCAACAATTGAAATTAGTATTGAAACAAGATTAATACAATTCAATTCGAGCTGCAATACTGTGATCAACCAGTTTAATAATAAAAAGAATCAGGAAAAAAAGTATGAAATCATATTCTGAAAATTGAAACTATTTCCTTCATTTGTGACACTATTTAGATTTTATATAATAACTTACTCAAGTGACTCAATGTAAATTTGTCTGTATTTTCGGGACACCGAATTCTATAAAATATTCATATAAAAGTTATTTCGATGTACCCATTTAGATAAGTGTAATAATGAATAAATGATTTGCAATGACAATATCTTTATAATGAATTATTTTCAACGGAGGTACACGTAGGCGTCTGAAAAATACTGTATGTGTAAATAATTTGGCATATTCAAATTTTTGCGAGGTCATTGGATATGGAGTTGTTGGCGTGATCATGAATTAGTGCTACATATGTTTGTGCTATATATATTCCACATGTACCTATAGATTATTCCTTAGGGGTATTCATAAATAAGCGCATTATTGTCTGCGCCAAAGCCGCTAAAATATGAAACCCGCTATTTTAAGGTAGGATTCTTCTCTGCTTTCTGACTAAATGAAATATTCAAAGTGTATTTGTTTATATGTCTTAAATATTTAGGTGTAAGAGATTTAAATGACCATATTTTTCTTCAATTTTACAACTTTAAATAGAATTGGTAAACCCCGTTTGAATACTAGCAGGGAATATATTTTTGGCGGAATTGTAGCATATGAATTTTTTTTCTACCTCCCAAAATTATTATTAAACAATGAATTTAGTTACAATTTTTACACAATCAAAGACTCGAGGGATTTTTCAAATGTACGATTAATTAATAATAGGGGACTAAGGTTACTAAATATATCAAATAAGTATGATTTTTCAAACAAACTAGAACTATGCTAGCTTTAATAAGCTTCCAATCTGAGTAGAGATTTCAGCCAAAATCCCAAAAAAGAATTTTCCTCTCTCAGTAAACGATTAAAACTTTTTTGTTTTTGTATCATTTTGTATCTTTATGTGACACCTTTATCATATGTGAAAATGAGAAAAAATTAAAATATAGGAAGCATTTAAAAATAATTGATATATCCTTAAAAAAAATTTAAAAGTAGAGAAAATTCGGATGAGAAAATATCAATTTTAGTTAAATCATTTATGTAAATTTGGTATTATCATCTCATAGATCCTTCATGGTAGCATCTTTTTTTTTGGCAAAAAAAAAAAAAAAAAAAAAAAAAATCATTTAATGTTTTGAAATACAAGAAGGAATAGCATAATTCGCAACGGTATTTTTTTTATTATCAATGCCCAGGAAAAAGGTATTAAACCATCAAATTTAATTTCACTAATACAATCACTTATTGATATTATCTTCTTGATTCTGTGAAAATTTAATTAGTTTTTAAATACAAGAAATATGAGAAGAATCCTACCTTAAGTTTACATACGGTAAACTGAAGTTGAATGATTTGCATCTTTTGATTGATGCAATGTGTTTGTGAATTTATACCATCTGTCTTAAAAGTTATATAATATTAAATGAGTTCTCTTCATGCGAATTGTTGTCCATTATTTTTCTGTGATTAAGACTTCATTAATTATTTAGGTCCTACATATTCATTTACCGCTTAAATCAAAATACCAGGCCACAATCATAGACAAAGGGTCAAAAATGAATTTGATCGTGATTTCCAGCGATTGAAAATTATTGCATGAAACACCCACTTTTAATGTAAAAAAGTTATATGAGAATATTATATTTTTTTTTAAATCTTAACGATTAATGAAGATATCTATAATCACATGCACATTATATAAATGCATGTGATGTCACAAACCAAACTGCAAAAACTCTCCGTCGAAATTGAAGATGTCTGCAAAAATATTTTTACACACTTGCTCGAGGCTCTAATAACAGATTGGGTGTGTATCTTGTCGACCAATCAGATACTGAATATGGATGTAAACAGTGACTATCCTTTCTAGAATGGTACAGCTACTTTCAAACCATGACTTTCAAATAATTTCTTTAAAAACACATATCTTCATGACCGATTTATTGACATATTAATTATTGTAGACCAATGTCAAATTAAGCAATATTATATCAGTCTATCTTTCTCTGTCTCTTTCACTACAATTCATTTTTTTTCTTACCGAGCTGACATTCCTGCACCCTTCCTCTCACAACCTCCTTGACAAAATATTCGATTTCCTCTTTGGTGAGGTCCTCCCCATTTCTCTTTTTAACGAGTAAATCAGGGATTCTAAACATTGCTGTTCTGCTGTCACGACTCGATAATAAATGCACTTGTATTGCAATCCCTTCTCTGCATGTCTATTTATATGTGAAACATTATGAGGTACGGAAAGGATCATTTTTTTCTGAATAAATTTTAGTTTTACTTTCGCTGCCTGTTTATTCAATTACCATGGATGAGAACAAAATTTTTTTGTTTCATTTTCGCAACCTGTTTATTCGTTTACAATGGACGCAAACAATTTTTTTTAAAAAGAAAAGAAAAATGAGAACATCGATTTGAGTTTCCTTCCTCTCACTCTTTTCAATTAATAAATCAATGAGCATTTGCATACTTTATACATGTAACTCGATCGCTGATTCGTGTGTAAATGGTAAATGATCGATATTTAACACAAAAGATTAATTTCAATAGAAAATCAAAATACAAATCTTAATTAGTCATGAATTAATTATTAAGTAATAGTCTGGTCCGATTTATGGAGAAAAATACTTCTAACGGCAAATAATTATTATTTGGTTCAGCATAGTTTATTAACTTATTTCGAGTATGCTAAATCCGAAAAAATATGCTGGCCTTCATGAAAATGGCGTTAAAGAGGTCAAAATGGCGATTCAAAATGTCGGACATTCTTTTCTAATTTTCTCTTAATATCGTTCAAAAAGGAGAAATAATGTGTGAATATCTCACTGAGTGTTATACAAGTATAAAAATGATTATAGAATGCTAACATTTTTAGTTTAACTCAGAAACTCTAGTCGTTTCTACACTTCATTCGAATTTTCTCTGATTTTTTTGTCTATTGTTTCTATATTCTTCTTTGTTCAGGATTTTACAATTGCAAATATCCATACACTGCAGATCTGTATTTTCTCCTCTGCATCTCACTATTCTACAACTGAATGATGGCGCAGCTGTAAGTTAAAAGTCAAAATGGCGATTCAAAATAGCGGATATTCATCTTTTTAAAAAAATTATTTTTTAATGTCGTTTACATAGGAGAAAGGATTTGTGAATATCTTACTGAGCGTAGTACAACTATGTAAAATGCCAACAGAACACTAATTTGATCACTTTAAATCGAAAATTTAGTCGTTTTAATTTAAATTGTGTTATTTAGCTCAAAATGGCTATTCAAAAAGACGTCAGATACACTCGAATTTCGTAGAAACTGCTGACTTCTGGTTCTTTTTGCAGAAAATAAATTCCAGTTTGTTTTTTATATAGTATATTGATAAGTCCATTAAATATGAACAAAAATACTTGAAAAGATTCATTTTTTTCTGGAAATAGTTAAAACAAACTTGGTTTAAGTTCCAAAGCCTTTTAGCCCCCGTCCACCTAAAATCACTGCTGAATCGCTGTCATTGTCAACTCGCACTTCTACCTCAACATCCCTCGGCACACCATCAAATATTACTGCAGAAATTCTTGTCCGATTTCATCGAACACTTTGTTCTTGCTTTTTAGCACTTATCAGAACTTAGCATTATCCCCTAACATCTTCTATTCCAGCTTTATTTGCTATATGTTTTAGTCTGTCTTCGGAATTTTGGTATTTTCAACACTCAAGTAAAATGGTGCCCCGTGTCAAGGATACAACCCCCTTGGCATGTAAAAGATCGTTCCTCTGAGTTCGAAAAATAGTAAGCTCACTGGGGGCCGCCAGAGAAGCCAAAATCCTTCAAAAACCGATTAATTAAACTGATAGTCCGCCGAAACATGGCTGAAAAATTGCCGACTCGGCGTTAAACAATATACAATCAATCAACCAACACTCAAGGAACGACACATTTATGCTCAAATGTGAAAAGTCTATGTTGTTTTCCAAAACCATATGCAAAATGAACTAGAGGTACTGTGAGCAATTAGCTCACTAAATGATACCCCGGTGTCCCATATGAATATAATGACAGTGTCCATGTTTTGCTATGGGAAACCCAAAATATATGTCGGATCAAAAAGTAAAATAGGAGGTCACAATGGCAATATGTAATAAAGATTCTGTGAAAGTTTCATCAAATTTCATTCAGTGGTATGAGAGGAGTTGCGGATAAGAGATGGGTACCCCGAAGCGTAACAGACGGACGGACGGACATACTGAGTACTCTATACCCTCCCGCTTTAAAAAAAAAAACAAAACTCTGATATTCAAAACATGTACACTGTAGCTCTTTATTTTGTGACCTCGTATAGATTTGTTTTTTTTTTTTAGGATAGAAAGGTAATCCTATTAGCAAGAAAATTCTCAAACTTGATCATCTGAAATCACATTGTGTGCATATCTTGGTGAGAAAAGTTGTAAAATTAAGCAATTTAAGAGCGCCTACAGATTCCTATCACTTACAAGCTTTCGTACCAATAGGCCTAAGCCATTCCTGATTTCGATCTAGTCAACACTTCTCTTGACAACAAATTTTTCTTCAACACTTCAAGAACTTTACAAGGCAACTTGATCCACACTTCTTTGTTAGGATAGTGTAAGGTTGTATCAAGAATCGAGGGAGGATTGAACACAAACATTTTCTTCTTTCAGATTTTGTAAATTTCAATTTTTTTAAATTTATATACACTGTTCAATAAAAATTATCGATTCACAGCATGAAATATTTGAGAATACAGTTGAATTTTTGACTGAGAATAACAAAATGCAAATGTAGGGACACAGAATCAGAGCTGGACAATCAAGAAAATTTATGGTTTACGTATATTACAGTGGTAATTCTTAATACATATGTTTATATTTGGATATTATAATATATTCAGATTTATATGATGTAACAATTACTAGCCCTATAAGTGGTCGTGGGCAATCATTTTAAAAAATCATACTAAGTTATGTTGCACTAGACCTTCCACATGAACATACGCAAATATTTTTTTCTACACTGGACTAAATATAGATCAAGAATTTCCAACAACTGAATGTTAACTCGCCTTAATGCTCTGGGGATACTGCTCTTGGGTAGCTTAATTTTCATATTGTCCTCAAAACAGCAATCATTGTATGATATTATTAACTTTTTATATGAAGAAGCATGGTGAGACATGTAAAAGGTAAAATGTCTTCGGAATTTTCGTCAAAAATTTATCTTAACAATACAAGTAATTAAACAAAAATCCGTGTTATAAAAATCCTAAGTCATGAACAAAAATATCCTCCAACTTTCGTTGTATATTTGAACATTATTTCATGAACAAAAAAAAAAACAAACTGTAATTTATTTTCTGCAGAATGAACCAGAATTAAGCAGTTTAGGTATTTCTCGAAATTCGAGTGAATAAGACGTCATTTGAATTGCCATTTTGAGCTAATTAACATATTTCAAATTTAACGACTAAATTTTCCGATTTAAAGTGATCAAATTAGTGTTCTATTGTCATTTTACATAGTTGCACTAGGCTCAGTAAAATATTCACAAATCCTTTCTCCTATGTAAACGACATTAAGAATTAATAATTTGAAGAAAAAGATGAATATCCGCCATTTTGACTTTTAACTTACAGCTGCACTATCATTCAATTGTAGGATAGTGAGATGTGGAGGGAAAAATACAAATCTGCAGTGTATGGATATTTGCAAATGTAAAATCCTGAACAAAGAAGAATATAGAAACAATAGACAAAAAAATCAGAGAAAATTCGAATTAAGCATAAAAACGACTAAATTTTCTGAGTTTAACTAATAATGTTAGCATCCTATTATAATTTTTATAGTTTTATTACACTCAGATATTCACTCATTAATTCTCCATTTTGAATGACATTAAGAAAAAATTAGAAAAATTGGATGTCCGCCATTTTGAATCGCCATTTTGACCTCTTTAACGCCATTTTCACGAAGGCCAGCATATTTTTTCGGATTCAGCATACTCAAAATAGGTTAAAAAACTATGCTGGACCAAATAATAATTATTTGCCGTTAGAAGTTTTTTCTAGCCTTCTTTTTAAAAATCAGGACCAGACTATAAATAAATATTGCATAACTACATTTACATGGTACTGTTGTAAAACTTTCTTAATAAATCTCTCTACAACAGAGGAATTTTCTAAATATCTAATAAAGTCTTTCTTCAGAAAATTATGCAACAAAGAAAAAATAAACTAAATTATTTTACTTTTTGAGATATAACTTTCATTCTAGAAAACCCTAGTTTTTAAAACATAAAAGTTTCATTTTATGCAATATTTTTCTCTAAAAAAATCATAGTTTCATTTTCACATTTTGTGTTTCTAAGTAATGAATTTGCCTTTTTTTAGATTTGTTTTGCATAGTGCCTGGCAGGCATTTAACAAAATTGAATCTCTTGTTAAATAAAAAGTACACCAATGCTTGAATTGTGACTCTGATCATATTTTATTTTATTGTGATAACAATAGAGTAATTAATACCTTTTTATTATCTACAGTATAGAAAACAGGATTAAAATGCGTACTTTTAACATCTTGAGTAATTCTTAATAGCTAATATTTCCAAAAAATCTTATACGTAAAAACAGCGTGTATGTCTAACTAGCGGATTGTAAACAATGTTGTGCGCAAGGTTTAGGCTTTCGAAACGAGAGGAAGGGGTCGAGGTACGTCCAATTTTTGTTTTGGACGTTTTGTGCATTTTCTCAGTTTAATTGCCAGAAAGCATGTGCCTACGGAAGAAAGCATTATCTACATTCTACTTTCATCAAAAACTTAAATACAATTCCGAAGATCAGAGGGCAAGATTGGCGCTACACTGTGATCATGATCAAATATTATTCTTTTGAATAAATGACATTTTTAATTATCACAGATAATTAACCTGTCGTATTTGAAATAGAATTTAAACAAAGCTCCGGTGAGCTGCTTGTATCTAGGAAATAGTGTGGGACATAAAACGCCTACTACTCGTATGTAGATAATAATATTTATAGAGATACTTTTCCTGTAAAATATTTGCCCCCTTTTAAAACCCCTGCTGATTTTACCCTGCATGTGTTGAACCTCTGGAGCCAAGAAGATGGTGCATTATCCAATGAGAAAATAATAAAGATTCACGTGGTTTTATAATTATTGCCAAAAATTGAATCGATGAACACGCTTTTAGACCGTTGAATTTTATTTGCCCACCGCCTCCGCATTCTTATTTTCACTAAATATGATTTTTTTTATTTGCATTTAGGGTTGAAGTGTTTTTAATGTAATTCTCATTTTGGTATTATACAGTTTAACATCCCTTGTATGAAATATATGGAGATAGTAAACAGTATCCAAGATCCAAAGCAGTACAAAATAGGAACAGAGCAATGACGGACCTTCAAAACATCTGAGGTTGGATCAGGTGGCATGTAGGAGTGAACATCCCCTGCCGACCGGTCACACCCGACGTGTGCTTCTTGTCATTATCGGGAAATAACAAAAGCAAATTGTCATCAATTCAGTGCATAAATAATGTACTTACATTTAGTATGAAAAACATGTCAGCATTTGACTCAATGATAAGTTTCATTTGATGACCAGGTCATTGTATCGACCATAGAACTTACCATATGATGACTTTATACGAGACTGCTGATATTTTTGTTTCATCAACGTGTTTGTCAATAATTTACCTTTAGAAATTTTTCATACGAAGAGCATGCTCTTGTGTATCGAATAAACTGAGATATATAAACTTCGTGATGAAGGTATATTGGTACATAAGTTAGAGATGTTGACGAAAATTTAATTAAAAGAATTTTGTTGTTAGATTAACATAATGCTATGTTCCCACTATCACGATTGGCGCCACGATTGATATGGGGACTCGACCGTGGACAAATCGTAGTTCTCGTATCAAACCGAAACAAATCTTGTGTTCACTAGTGACCATTGTGTTGATCGTGAATTTTTTTTTGACTGTCAAAAATTTTTCTACGATTAACACGATTAGATTTTAATCGTTATCATCGCATCAAATCGCATTACATCGTAACTAACCTCAGCTGCATCGTAAGTAAACTCATCTAATCTGGCTTTCATATCGTGATCATCGGGATCGATCTTGAAAAGGACAAACATCCCGCTGAATGGCGATTCGTTGCGATATCTCACGTTCTGTCACTATCTGTGACGCTTTGCATGGCCCTACTGCTCACGTGCTGACACGGTATTTTCCCGCTCAGAGACGATTTCATACGGACGTATGAGAGTAAACGCCATTAGACACGAGTGTTAACGCTTTGTTGCGGAAAATCACGCTATATTACGAGTACTTAAGCTTGCAAAAATAACGGAAAAATTGAACGCGTTTCTTTCCCGATTGAGAAAAGATGTCTGAGTTTTAGAAAAAATATTTTAAAGATGCCACCTAAAACAGGTACAAAAGAGAAAGAGGGGAGATCCTATCTTCCAGGATGTGTTCCAAATGAACTTTATTCCCTTCTGATGATATTTTATTTGCATATAGTCAAAGTGGCTTGATTTTTCTGGCCCAGCTGACTATTTCATAAATATAATACGCACTGTACATCTCTTAAAAATTATGAGGGAGAGGAGTGTGGTACGAAACAACTTGGTACGATCTAACAATAAATGAGTTTGCAACCTGATACTGGCTTAGTAATCCCTCGTGGTTCCCGAGCCCCTGTATTGGCCTGTAGCTGAGCTCGCAGACTTATAGGTCACTACACAACTATGATTATTACGCTTCTACTGATTTTTCACTATATAAAAGTAAAGCGATATGTTTTGCTGATTTCCTGAAAATCACCGTGAATAAACCGATTCCCTGCAAAACAGACTGATTCCCGTAAAAAAATCGGTTTTTTTGTGAACTCATACACACCTATTCGGAACACTTAGCATTTTATTTAAATTTATGACAGACTTAGAAATGTCCCGAATAAACTCATGAATATTCATAAATGAATCGAAATGCATTGTGAGTCATCTTGTCCCAAATCAATAAAAAGAACAAGCTTACTGGTAGTAATAGCGAGTATTGAATATAACTTTTCAAATGTCTTGTTTGTATCGGTATAATAAAACAGCTAAAGTATATCATTGAGAGAGTCAGCAAGATTCCAGTTCCCCAAGATCAAGTCTATTTCCCGAGGCGCTTGCTGGAATCTCGCTGACTCCCTCAATGATATACTTTAACTGTAGAATGATAAACATTATTGAAAAAAACGGAGGGGCATGTTAGATGTTTTGATTAGTATAAGAGGTTAAAAAGTAATGTACACACCATTCCTAAATTAATGTTTATTAAAATAATTTGCCTTGAAAAAGAACTTTCATTTTCAAATAATTCTTTCGCCAATGCATTTTTCAGGGTTCCAGATCCTCCATTTATTTCATCAATTTGCCGTTTTTCTGTCAAAAGTTTAGAGCAAGCTGTTTGTTTTGCCTTGTTTGGTGCAAAGCAATCTGTTCTATCTGGCCACGTTGTCCTACTGTTTGGAATGTGGGCAAGATGTTTATGAAATCCATGCCGTCCAACTGTTCCACAGCATGATTTTTTTAACTGAGAGTAATGTTAATAAATTTAAAGAAATATAAATTTCATTTTCAACCATTTTCCATTCTTACAAAATCAGTTCAAATAATGTGCATATATATTTGATAATGACGTACTTTTCTCAGTATTGTTTTAAACATGCTTCATTTGGATGACAGACGGACCAGCTATTAAGTTACAACTGTTATTAATCAATTCTAAAATTATATCTTATTTCCGTTCGACTTTAGAAAAAAGTACATAAAAATCATTATTGTTATTAAGAATGAAAAATATACATACTAGGTCTTTCGTAAATTTTATTTTCAAGCATTCCAATCTTTCCTGGAATAGACGGTATGTTTTGTCGACAGGAACATTCGTCTTTGTTTGAGATAAAAGGTTTATAGTCCGCAGAGTCATTTTGTTTAAGTATTAAAAGAATTGGCGAGTGGAAACATTTGGCAAAAGCGCTTGTTATATGCTTACATAGCTCTCAGTCAATTCCGTCTTTCTTCCCAATGAAAATGTCAACGTTGAAAACTGACGACAAGGCAAAAAATTCTCCCTTCCCAGGTTTAAATTTGGTGGGCTCTGATTGAATCTTTTCTACATGAGCTCTTAAAAGTGTTTCTTTTTCGGAATATTTTATTTCTTCTACTGAAGGATTAGCTATGTATCTATAGAACAAGTCTATACAGTCTTCTTTCAATTCAAGGTCGCAAACTGCATTTAGAGTTCGTATATCGTGCATTTGACTACCGTATAACTCCAAACTAAATCGTTTAAACAAACCAGTAACGTTTTCCTGCAAGCCATAGCAAGAAGGGTTAAAGAGGAACTCATATCTATTGGAGGTTACCTGGACAAGAATTTTTTTTCTCATGATCTGTAAAGTCAATGAATGCAAATTCAGGATACCCGTCCTTTCTTTCATTCATAACGATACAGATAGGTTCTGGTGATAAGCAGTTTCGCATGATGGGTGAAAAAATAAATCCCTTAAAGTTGTAAATGCTGTTCACTGACGAGTCCATTCGATATAGACATATAAATCTTTGTAAAAATTCTGAAGCTGCAAATATTTCCCTTGGAGATGGAGATCTCTTTTCAGCATCTGACTGCTTAAAATCCCGTGCCAAACAATCTGCTGGTGGAATTGTCACATCGCAGTCAATGCATTGAGGAAGAAAAATATGAAAATAAGAACCATTCTCAATCTCAAAGTCGGTTATTTCTTTCTTCATTTTACATATCTTTCTCCACGATTGGTCTCTTATTTGGTATTTTGTGGTATTCATGACGTAATAAAATGAATTTTCGTTTCTTGGATGTGTGACCAAACCAAATCCATTTCTTTCGAGAATAAAAGATAGATTTTCCATCTTTATGTTTTACTCTGTGAGTAAAAAAATTAGTTTTCTTTGGATGATAACCTTTATTGAATATAATATGTGCAAATATTTTTATATCCCAATAATCCCATCCCCTGCTCATAGGTTCTTACGGCCATGGAGTCATCTTAGGAAAAGTCTTCGTATTTCTACACTTGTTCGTACGTACGTCGTTAAAAATTGTAGATTGACCGTACAAATGGATATATCAGCATGGAGCACCGCGTTTATGCGTGACGGTGTCAGTAGTGAGAGATTTCCTGGTGGAATAATCGTAAAGATACCAATTGGGAAATTTAAACCTTCAACGAATGCTGCCTGACCTTGATGTACCACGATCCTCGTAATTACTGGATGCAGTTATCATTAACACCCCTCTTATTGTTATTGTGATTTAAATTCAAAAGATTGGCCAAAGTGGCTAAAGAAGAGATGGTTGATTTAACAATTAATCTTATCATAATTTTCCGGCGAAAATTAGACATCACTAGCAACCAGTTTCGCTGGTTAAATAATGTGTAATATCATCTACACTAACAAACCTTTGTTTGCCTTACATGACTATTGTTATTAATGCGCACAGAGGATCTTACCACGAGCAACTGACCAACTGTTGAATGGCTAGCAATATTTATGACATTTATAATAGTGAAATATTTAAAGAATGCTTTTAAGTTTAAGCGAATGTAAATATTGTAATTTATTCATTGAATAAAAATTATTTTCTGTCACAGTGTAAAAGGATATCAAATTTGATATCCTTTCACGGTGTGACAAATATCGTAAGTGCGCTAAAACTCGTGATTTTCTTGCCCGATAACAATAAGAAAGATAGAAGTAAATAAATCATTCTCAGTATATATAATAACAATATCTAGGTAAAGAAAACTGAGAATTGTGTATAAGTATGTACTCAGCTATGTTAAGGACAGATATGGAAAATGTGACCTTTGCACCGTTTTAATATGTAT
This sequence comes from Saccostrea cuccullata, assembly GCF_032062105.1. Taxonomy (NCBI): domain Eukaryota; kingdom Metazoa; phylum Mollusca; class Bivalvia; order Ostreida; family Ostreidae; genus Saccostrea; species Saccostrea cuccullata. The sequence goes on along the minus strand of NW_026919201.1, from coordinate 1,691 downwards.
TGCTTCTTCTTAAAAAAATTATCAAAGCAACTGAATACTTGTAGAAAATGTGATATGGCTATCAATAATTGGAAAGGACTGGGCCGTAGTTATTACCAGTTATATCATACGTATCAGCTGTTTGTCACGTGACTTGTATAAAAATAGAATTGCTAAGATGAATGTAGGAAATGTGGATAGTGCAAGGGCATACGCTTGTTTTTCCGGAAAATAATTGATACACATTAAAAGAGGTTTATATCCTCTACCCAAAAAGTGCTGGGAGCTAGTCAGTGCTTTTTGCGAAGTACTTAAAATTTTGCCGAAAATGCTTATAACAGCTAAAAATTTCCACTTCGCTTAAATTCTGTTAGAAATAAAATTAATGTTATGCAGACCAGGATCAGCTCCCAGCACTTTTCAAAATATACACTATATGAGCATTAAATATTCCAGATTTCAGTTCAAACAAAATAGTCTATGCCCTTGCACTTTTGATGTAAATCACGAGTACGCTCATCGTTTTAGCGAAATTCTCTATATTCCCTATCCCTTTGCAGCTTCAATGCTACTAGATAAATCCATATTTTATACACGTTGTATTTAATAAATTATTTTCTTTTAGATTTAATGATTAGGTCTAAAAATTAGCAATGGTATAATATTTATTTAAGCATTCTTGCAATTATTAAACCAGTGAATCTACTCCTGTGGACCACTTGTGCTGCGTCATGTCAAGGCTGATGACGTCATATTGACAAAAGGTTTTCTTCTATTCTCGACTGTATCGCTATCAAGTATTCCAATTTTACAAGATTTTATGAATAATCGAAAAAATAAATAAATTCAAGTTTTTATTTACGCATGATCATGTCGTTAATTAATTTTTGTGGCTTGTTAAATTTCAATGACGTCACAATTAAACTTCCAATACGGTGTACAAGGAATGATAACTCTGACCTTCCTTAATATAGCCGAGTACAATGCATGTGATCTTATGTGAAATTCATGTATAAAGATAACGTACAGTAATCAAGCTCAAAAGTCAATGGTAAAAAGTAGAAAACAATCAGGAACCTGACTGTAAATATAAAATACATGGTTACTGTCTTGAAATATAAGCGATATTTGGGCGAGGGTAAGAAAACGTGAATACGTTTTCGACCCGAGCCCAAATATCGCTTATATTTCAAGACACTTATCATATATTTTGTTTATCCTGCAACAAAATTTTACATTTGAACGTCCAAAACAAGCTAATTCCGACAGATTTAGGCACATCTCCGCAGTTGAAACTATGACGCCATGGCGTAAACATTGCAGTATACGTGACGTCACAATGCTTTTGGAACGTCGGAATACATGCACGAGGCTATATTAGGGCAGTGACCGGATAAAGCTTTGGTTTATTAGGTTACCTTTATTAGGTCAATGCAAGGGGTAGTTGCAGGATAAAAAATATCAGAGGCGAAGCCATTGTTAGGATTTAGAAGTAGTATTTATTGTATCGATCTTGGATAATACGACTAGCCCCCTCTTCTTAAAATGTTTTACTGCGTTTTTTATCCTCATTGAATAACAGTAAATGTCAAGCTTTTCAGTTTTTTATTTACAGTGGAAAAAATGAATTAAACAAAAGGAAGTAGTTTTCAATATGATATATATAAATAGTACAAATCTGAAAAGGGCGCATGAAACGTACGCAGACCTCA
>NW_026919200.1:0-15328 GCF_032062105.1 Saccostrea cuccullata | reverse complement strand
ACCACAGTATGGGCCCACAGTGTATTCCCAAATTATTGAATTATTTTCAAGATAAACAATTCTACATTGATCCATTATTAAATCAAAATAATAATAATAACAAAACATTTAGCTAGCATTTAGCCAACAAAATTTTGAAGAAGGTTTTAAAATATCATGATCCTATTTTGAATGTATTTTTGGAAACAGATTTCCCAGTAATCAATCAAATTGGAATCACTTTAGAGCAGCTGCAGAATGTAGCTCTCCGAAAAAGTATATATTAATAGTCCGGTCTATCAATATATATTTTTTTCGGAGGCTCAGTTTTCAGCAACTTCAAGAAAAAATATTCATAGTTCAGTCATACCCTAAATAAATTGCGCAATTTATTGTGCGTAATATGGTCATTCAATCTGAATATAAGACTACCTTTGTCATATTTCAGAATTTAATTAAGCAAAATGCTATTTTCTAACCAATCAGATTCCCCAAGCGCTCGCCTTCGCTGGGCTGTGCGTTTTTTTCAACTACCAATTCCTCGTCAAAATCAGTTCTGGTTCAAACTGGTAAGGTTTTATACCAAGTGACATTCAATCCATCTGGTTTATCAAATATTAAGGGCTGATATCGTCTTGTTGTCAACTAATCTGAATTCATATAATCCCCCTAATCGCCCTTTTGTGACGTCACGGTGATATAGCCTCGTTTTCATGATGCTTTTTTTGTTGATTGGTTTTTCATAACAGATAAAAATAGACGCTTTCAACAGGCAATAACTCCTTTAAATCGTGCATCGATTTGATGCGGTTTTTTTTTGTTGGTTTTATTTCGCCGCGTCCTAAAACATATAAAAGAATTCCACTTTTCCATTCCCCTTTTAAGCAATATTTGCACATCAACCTTTTTAATCGGTATCACAAATTATTCCTTTTATAAGTATATCATTTCAATCAAGTTTTGGTTAAATAATTCAAGTTTGACGTTCTATGAAATAAAAAACGATTGCTTGTAGTTTCTTTATAAAAATCATTAGTAGCTTTGATCCGCAACCGGAAAAACACCCGCGCACCTCTGTATAATTTCATGGCTGTTATAGAAAATTAATGTAGACTTTTAATGTTATGTACGATACTCACTATGCGAGTAAAATCTGAATATAGTTTACGGACATCACCATATACCTATTTTTTGTTATATGAATAAGTAGGAACGCTGTTTCGTAGTTTATTTGCAAAATTTTTTTTATTAGTAGAGATAAAAACACAAATCAAGAGCCCAACCAACAAGTATCAAAGGTACTAATACTGCTGCAACAAAATAAAAGTGACCAAGACATCGAAATGGGTGACAAGCAAGACAGCATGACGAAGTTTCAGGACTTCGAAAAAAAATGGATTGAGCTGGAGGAAGAATTTAACGGTCAAAACTTCACCCAAAAAATTTCTTAATTACAACATGCAAATGTTTTTAGAAACTCTTATTACGACCTTCACAAAAAATTTAAATTTTATTTTTTTAATTGAAAATTTATTTATTTAGTTATTATTTTTTAAATTTTTTTTTATTTGATTTTTTTTTTAAAACCCCCCAAAAAATTTCATTTTCTGATATGCCCTCAAGCTTAAGTGAATCTTTAGTACCAAATCCATTTCCAAGAGTTTTTTTGTTCCAGACATCCCAAAAAAAGGCAAAGTTAATAGAAGTTGACTTTATTTTTGAAATTTGCGTCAATGATGATTAACATAATTTTTGGAATTTTTTTTTTTAATATTTCAAGTCCGGCTTCCTATATTAATTCAATGATGCAAGCGACATGAATTGAGTTGTATGTATTTTTTATTCGAAAACTAAATGAGATTCTAGATAGCTAAAAAATATTTTACAAATTTTCAGTAATCTAAAAGAACCATCGTGCGCCACCACCACAACTATTACCTCTGAAGGTGGGTACCTGCCGATATGGACCCAAATTTTTCACCTTTTAAAAGAGTGGAAGATTTATCATGCTGGGGATGAGATAGACCTTTTTTTATAAACCTTATATTGATATTCTTTTTAAGTAATTTGCTATTTAATTTGCTAATATAACTCCTCATGATCAAAATTTCTGGCATGATTTAAAACAAAAAAAAAGGTAGTGATTGCAAAATAGAATATTTTGTAAAACCAGACTGAGTTTGTCTACACATGTTAAACAAGTCGTTTATCAAAGTGTAGAAAAACGTTGTTAATTAAATCAGTATTAACCAGAAGTCTCTGTCGAGACTGAAGCTCTACTGGTTTGTATTATAGCAAAGGAAGAGAAAAGACTTAAGCATTTGGGAAAATTTGAAACTTTTCAACAGCAATAAATAATGATCCTTGATTAAGTCTCTTTATGTTCTTAGTGCAGTCTACTTGCATGCCACATTTATATTATAATCAGACTAAAATTGTATTTGGATTAGCATTTTGAAAGAATTTCACAGAAATTTCTATTTTTAGTAACCACGGCAACACCGTTCATCGAAATCAAAAACTGATACACAGAATTATGTATCTTAGTGTAGTCTACTTGTGTGCCAAGTAATATTGAAATCAGACTAAAACTGTAGAAGGAGTAGCTTTTTAAAAGAATTTCCAAAATTTCTATTTTTAGTAACCACGGCAACACCATTCATCAAATCAAAAACCGATACCAGAATTGTGTATCTTAGTGTAGTCTACTTGTGTGCCAAATTATATTGAAATCAGACTAAAACTGTAGGAGGAGTAGCATTATGAAAGAATTTCACAGAATTTTCTATTTTTAGTAACCACGGCAACACCGTTCATTAAAATAAAAACGATATACAGAATTATGTATTTTATTGTAGTCTACTTGTGTGCCAAGTTATATTGAAATCAGACTAAAACTGTAAAAGGAGTAGCATTTTGAAAGAATTTCCAAAATTTTTTTTTTAGTAACCACGCAACACCGTTCATCAAATCAAAAACCATCACAAAATTTGTGTCCCTTTAGTGTAGTCTATTTGTGTGCCAAGTTATTTTGAAATCAGACCAAAACTGTAGGAGGAGTAGCATTTTGAAAAATTGTTTACAGACAGACAGACAGACGGACGGACGGACGACGGACGCATTACTATCGCATAAGCTCTTCGGTCTCTACCAGTAGAGCTAAAAATGTCTTTCGCTTTTTTTAAAAAGATATACGATTTTATAATTAAGCATGTAATTTTCACAGAAACGTAAAGACGCGCGGAGAGAGGGGAGAGGTTGGAAAAGAAAGGAAGGAAAACCCCTCCCCCCACTGCTATCCAGCAGCTTCAAATTATGAGAAATCTTGCTTGTGAAATGCAGAAGGACCTGGATCAAATAAAGATCCTCTTCAATTATGTCGAGTACTGCATTAAACGTAGGAGAGTTTCATGAATAAAAGGTTATTTATTTTTGAAATCTTACCCATAAGACCCCGAAAGCGGGAGACCACAATTCTTTGAATTTGCTTGTTCGTTATTAAACCGAAATTACGTGGCCCCTTTATCCCCGGAGTTTACTACAATCCAGACGACATACCATCAGTGGACGACAGGCTTTTTACCAATGGTACGAACAACAGGCCGGAAAAGAGTTTGATTTCCAAAAGGGAAATTTTTAGAGCATTTTATCTCGGACGTGGATTTTTTAGACGATGTTGCTTTCTTTTAAGCCACCCTCAAGAGCTTAGTCCGACCCCTTCCAGGAATCCATCACTTTTCCCAGTGGGGCCCAAATTTTATTTATCGTCGAGGCTTCATCCCCAAAAAGGGACCATTGTCATCGAGGGTATCAGCCTGTCGGGGTTTAAGCTGGACGAGTCAGCAGAGCGGACACAGCAAACGGCAGGAAAAAACGGGGGAGAAGTCAAGATCGGAAGTTATACCGTCGACGGATACGAAGAAGCCACTCATACCGTCTACGAATTTTACGGATGCTATTGTCACGGTTGCCCTATTTGCTATCCGAATCTACAGACCGAAAGTCATCTTAGCCGGACCCAGTTTACCTTTCAACAATTACACGAGGAAACGATCAGAAGAATTCAGTCTTGGAGGAAGTGGGGGATTCCGTCCGAGCATCTGGGAGGGCGAATTCGATCAAGAAATGCAAAGAGATGAAACTTTACAGAAGTATGTATCAGGTCTCAATATTCCAGATCCTTTGAACCCCCAGACGCCCTGTACGGAGGCCGAAAAATGCCAAACGATTATATTTTGAGCAATTCACTCCTCCTACATTATTGAAATGAAGCAAAAATTATAATACAGAATTGTTAAGTATGCACATATATAAATTTTACAAATCACAAAAAACATACGCACTGCACTGGATTTGGATGGCACAATGGCACAATACTGTATATTCCTTAAACACCCGAAAGTTCGGGGTAAAAATTTAAACTTTTTCCAGATTTTTTGTAAATGCTTGATTTTGGCTGATAACATTTTTATGTTATAACTTACTTATGTTTAAAAAGCATGTGGGCGTTGGGTAGGGGCCCACAGCCACACAAGAAAACAAGAGGCCCAGGGGAAGCCCACCGAGCACATCAGGCTTGAATCCCCCCCCCCCCGGGTTCATTATTTGAACAAACTAGAATCTACACTACCTAGGATGATTCCATATAAATATACTAATCATAGCTTTGAAGTACTTTAAAAGAAGTTTTAAAAGATTTCTCATATATCCCTATGTAAAACTTTGGGGCGGCCATTTTGGCCCCACCCTTGCCCCGGGGGGGATAATTTGAACAAACTTGAATCTACACTACCTGAGGATGATTCCACATGAGTTTCATCTTTCCTGGCCCAGTGGTTCTGGAGAAAAGATTTTTTTAAAAATTTTTCCTAATTTTTCCTATGTAAAAATTTGGGGCGGCCATTTTGGCCCCACCCTTGCCCCGGGGGTAAAATTTAACAAACTTGAATCTACACTACCTGAGGATGATTCCACATAGTTTCATTTTTTTTGGGCCCAGTGGTTCTGGAGAAGAAGATTTTTCTTATATATTCCTATGTAAAACTTGGGTCGGCCATTTTGGCCCCACCCTTGCCCCGGGGGGCATGATTTGAACAAACTTGAAACTACACACCCCAGGATATTCCCCATGAGTTTCATCTTTCCTGGCCCATTGGTTCTGGAGAAGATGATTTTTAAAGATTTTTCCTAGTATTCCATGAAAACTTGGGTCGGCCATTTTGGCCCCACCCTTGCCCCGGGGGGCATGATTTGAACAAACTTGAATTTGCACTACCTGAGGATGATTCCACATGAGTTTCATCTTTCCTGGCCCAGCGGTTTTGGAGAGGAAGATTTTTTAACAAAGGCCCAGGGCCCATAGGTCACCTGAGTATCAGTAATAACTTTCCAGCGATTGTATTTGGTTCGTGTTTTAAGCCAAAAGCCATGAAATTCACCAATTTTGAAAGAGGCGCCATTGCTTTTCAAAGGGCAGATTTCAAAGCATTAATTTTTTTTTAGTCAAAGTACCCCCCGGTACCCCTACCCAGCCCCCAAATTATCTATTTTAAAAAGGACCCCTTTTTTCATTATAAGGCCAGCATTTTTTTATCTTTAGGTTTAGTTATGAACATGAGAATAAAAAAGTCCTGAAGGAGAAGGAAATAAATTTTTTTTTTTATAAATCAATTATTACCATTTGTGCATTCTTTTTTTATGCTATCCTAATAGGCTCCTTACCACTGGACACATAATGCTTACAAATAGGAAAGAAAAACGTGTAATTGCTTATTTCATCATCTGCCAGTTTGGGCCAGTTGTATAAATTTTGTGATGTTGATCAAAATATATTTTAAAAAATAAAGTTTTTAAAAAGTTTTCAATATATCTTCATTTTTTTAATATGTGTTAGGTGAATGTGTAGACATTTTTTAAAATTTATTTGATGCCTAAAATTATAATTCCTATCATAAAACAGACAAGGAGTATTGGGAGAGGGTCAACTTTTTTTCAATTAAGTGAAAAATAATTTTTCTGGCTGATACAAATGATACTACATCCCTGTATATATTTGTATATTCTTGCCTTTTAATAGTTAAATTTTTTTTTATTTCTTCAGGTTATTGTTTATTTCTTCCTCAAATGGATTCACTTCTCCCATAGTTTTATTCATTACATCTGATGCATAAGCAACCCTTTTCTGAAGAATGATGCTTAGATTTAATATAACAGAACCTAAACAATGTCCCTGGCAAATGAATAGCTACCAGGGGATTTTAAAACCGGGGGGTGGAAAAAATTTTACAGTTACTTTTGAAGCGAATACATAATTATCTCACCAGCATGTCATTGTGCAACAAAGTCGTCAGCATTTTTTTTGTCCTTTGAACGGGTGAAACGTTTTAAATAATTTATCATGAATTTTACATATTTTAAAATTTGAAATCTGATCCCACTCAAATTTGACATCGGAAAAAAAACAAATTGTTTTATTTTTTTGGAAAAAAAAACCTTGAGAGGAGGGTTTGTAAAACTGAAAATAAAATAAATCCTGGCCTTAAATATTTAATTAGATCATTAGCATATTATTTGAAAAACTTAAATCTCCTTTAGTCAAGTTTGGTTGAAAAAAAAAGTGGTTCTGGAGAAGAGAACAAAAATGTGAAAAGTTTAAGGACAGAGTACAGACAAAATGTGATCAGAAAAACTAATTTTAGCATTCAGTTCAGGTGAGCTAAAATGATATAATTTCTGGAATTAATAACAGTTTTGACAAAGATTAGCTTCTCAAAATTACCTCATACTTCACAATCAAGGTCATGAGGTGGATTATAAAGCAATTCAAAAAGTGAAAAATAATACCAAAAAGCAGAGTATACAATCGGAAATGTAATGCACTTGTCAAATGTAAATGTCATATCTGATACATGTATAGGCAAAGATAATATTTTTTGAAAAGTAGATCAAACTTCAAGGTCACAGGCTCGTTAAGAAAGGTCTTGTCACATAAACTATACACAAAGGGGTAAAAAATCCTAGCAAATTTGGAAAGGTGTTGTCACACTGGTAATGTACAGTCATGTGAAAAATGAAAATCCATTTTTTCTCATGAAAGTGGTGGGGCAATAAATGAAAAACACTAAAAAAAAACAATTGACGTAACCAATAATACAAAACTTACTATATTGGATAAAATCAAATAAATTCATTCTTGACAATCAATCCACTTTGCTGCATAATGAGCATTTAAGATGAAAATGGTCATGACTAGAAGAAAATTCTCACATTGTGCTTTTTTTGTACATATCAAAATAAATCACAGCAATTAAGGTACAGTCACATATCTCTTACAAATTTGAAATCAATAATCATGCTTTTTCAAGATTAATTATTAGCAAATTAAATCATGGTGACATCTATCAAATATATTTCATGTTTACATGAAAGCCAGTGGTTACTGCCTTATCCTTCTCCACAATTGTATTCTCACAGTTCAAATGTATTCATCCACAATTGTATTCTCACAGTTCAAATGTATTCATCCACAATTGTATTTGCTCAGTTCAAATGTATTCATCCACAATTGTATTCTCACAGTTCAAATGTATTCATCCACAATTGTATTCTCACAGTTCAAATGTATTCAAGGATTACCCTTAAAAATTACTCAAATCATGGGTGTTGCTAAAACGCGGAACGGAAAACGGAACGGAAAAGCGGAACGGACCGGAAAATGGATAATATTATTTTCGATAAAATCATTTAAAATACATAATTTTTCTCAGAAAGGATGTATGTTATACATATTTAATCACTCCTTAGTAAATACAAGTTGATTTAGTCATGTCAAGTCTCTTACGAAAGTCGCTGACATAGTAGTGACGTGGCATCGCTTTTGAAAGGGGGGTGGGGGCAGAGAAAAAGTCGAACTTGACAAGCGGAAAAAAAGACAATTAAGGATAAATTCCAACTCCAATTTCTTTCAGTACTAATTTTTACACCAACCTACTACATTAATTTAACAGACAAAAAGTGTTGGGGTTTCAATGCATTGGCGTCGGATGCAAATTTTAAGTGGGGCGGCTAAGTGTAAAATAAAAAAAAATATACCTTAAAAAAAACCTGACAAGCAAAACAAAACAAAAAAAAGGAAATGTCCATTTCCCAAAAACGAAAATCCTATTTCGTGCGGGGAGGGGGGGGGGGGGGGGGGTTGGTTCGAACTTCAGTACCAAAATTTTTTTCCAAACACCACCACTTTCCCCATGTTTAACATACTAGTATACTGCGACGTGTCTGTGGAAAGTTTGTGTGTGTGGTGGGGGGGGGGGGGCTAAACCTACGAAGATATGTTCAATATCTATACTAAATATATATTTGGAAAAAAAGTGGGGCTCCCCCCCCCCCCCCCCCCGGTTCCGACGCCTATGCAATGAACATTTCTATAGTAAAAAAGTTATATTGATAAACAGTTGAGGGGGGGGGGGGGCAATATTTGGTATCTAAATGAATAATGGCAATTGGTAAGAAAAATAAAAAGTAAAAAAAAAACTTAAGATTGCTATTAGTGCACCCCTTTCCGGCAAGCGCGGATAAACACTTCGATTGTAAAACTAGTTGTTAAATTTCATATCAATATGTCAATTAAATTCTTGGAGAGATGGAGTTTTAAATTTTGTTTGTAGTAAAATTAATGTATCATCTTTACATTCAATGAAGTTAAAGTGTGCTTTTTTGGAAAGGGAGGGGTGGGTGGGTGGGGGTTATGACCCCGACCGTAAAACATTTAGAGTTTGTTTTCCGCTCAGGTCTGAAAAGTTGCACTTAAAGGGAAAAAAAATTAAGTTTCTCAATTTGCATATCATGCCACTCATGGATTTGGGGCCAGGACCCCTCTCCTTTTCGTGACCAAAATATAAATAAGATTCAATTAATAAATCAATTTCTTGTTTGACTGAGGGCACCTACTCCGACCTTAGCTGCCCTCCTTTTCAAGATTCCTGGATTTGCCAATGCATGCATAATCTGAATGTCAAAACTAGTTCTATTTTCTTTACTGATACACGTATGTATACTTACTAGTAGTCTTTTTTCCTTCAACCTATTTCAGAACAAGATTTTTTGTTTATAAATGAGCATTCTTAAAAAAATAATTTGAACGAAACGTTTGACAGATTGATACTCAGGATTTGAGTAGTTAGTGCATCTATCACAATATGTATTTCATTGACCATCGCATGTACATGTGCAAGTTCTGAGGGGCGCATGATTCATGAATATATCATATTTTACGATAATTTTTCATTATATATTACTTTTATATCATGAATAATGCTTTTAATGTCTGATTTATATCGAATCAAGGTTATTTGCTTGACATTAATTTTCCGTTTTCCGTTCCGTTCCGCTTTCCGTTCCGTTTTCCGTTCCGCGTTTTAGCAACACCCTCAAATCATAACTATAACAATTTTTTAACTACTCACTTTTACATTCCATTCTCCTCCACAAGTTTATTTGATTCTTAATGTACAAACACAGCTGTGACCAAATCACTGCAAGAGCAAATCAACACATACATATACCAGTATATGATGAAAGAAAATTCTACATAGCACAACACTTTCTATGAAACTTTCTATAAAACATATCAATCTAAACCCTCTAAATCCTTTCCAAAATGCATCATGGATTTATGTATGAAATATGAGATTTGTTATAAGCAAAAGTTTCCAAGTCTATATATATCAGACATTTTAAGGATGTAACACATGAATCTAACCACATATATCAATCAGCATCCTTTATGAAAGATTAGTCGAGTAAAGTCTGAATAAATATATCAGAAAAATCATTTTATTTTGCCCTAGATATCAGTTGTGCATATCCACTTTGCACATGAAGGACTTTTAATTGAACAAGAGGCCCAAGGGCCTAATAAGTCACCTGAGTATCCCGTAACAACTTTCCAACAATTGAATTTGATTCATGTTTTAAACCAGAAGCCATAAAATTAACAATTTTGAAAGAGGCATCATTGCATATCATAATTATACAGTTAGAATGCTTACTTTGGTTACTTAGTACCCAGAGATAGATCAGAGTAACAAAGAGAAAATGCATTTCCACTTTCAAATTGTATAATACCCAGGAGCAAAGGAAAAGACTTTCAAAGAATTCATGCATTTTCATTATATATAAACATAAGAGCCCCGTCCTACCACAAGAAGCCCTGAAATTCACAAATCTCAAAGAGGCATTCTTCCTCCTCATTACTATGTACAAAAATCATTGGGTTAATACCTAGGTGCAGAAAAAAATATTTTCAAAGAAATAATTTTCACTATAAAATTTAAAAAAAAAGATTCATCCTTGCGTTAGAACCCCTGACCCTAGGGCCAAAAAATTCACAATTTTGGAAGAGATACTCCTGCTCATTATAATTATGTACTTAGTTTATTTAATACAGTGTACACAGGAGCAGAGAAAAAGATTTTCAAAGAAATAATGTAATTTCATTATATAATCAATACAGCCCTGCCCTTACAGAGGAGTTGAGAATAACCCCCAACCCTAGAGCCATAAAATTCACAATTTTGGAAAAGACACTGTTGCTCATTATAACTATGTTCTTAGCTATTTTAATGATTACCCAGGAGCACAGAAGAAGATTTTCAAAGAAATAATACATTTTCACTTTATAATCTATAAAACCCTACCCTAGCACTAGAACCCCTGACCCTGGGGCCATGAATTTCACAATTTAGATAGATGACTCAATGCTCTTTACATTCATGCCAACAGTTTGATTGCTTGATGTCCAGGAGTAAAGAAGATGATTTTTACAGATTTAATTAATTTTAGTGGTTTAAGTTCCACCCCTCAGGCCTTAGGGGGGCAGGGACAATAAAATTTACAAGTTTTGTACCCCCTTTATCCATGGATGCTGTATAAGAAATTTGGTTGCAATTGGTTCAGTGGTTTCAGAGAAAAAGCTGAAAATGTTCAAAAGTTAACACACAACATACGAGGACAAAAACAATAGCAATCACCTAAGTGACTCAGGTGACCTAAAAAACAGACATGTCACCCTTTGTCCTAAAAATCAAGGGTTATTTGCTTACAGTGGACCATAATTTATACATTATAATGATGCTAATAAGAATAAAACAAAAGGTTCCAAACATAAGGCCAGCATTTTTTTTTTATTTTTAGGTTTACAAACGCAGAATGAAAAAGTCCCGTAGGAGGAGGAAATGATCGAAAAATATATATATATATTTTTTGTTTGATAAATTATCGACTTTTGTACATTCATTATTGCTTCTTTTTTATGCTATCCTAACAGGCTCCTTGCCACTGGACACATAATGGTTACAAATTAACCAATTAACATTTAATTGTTTATTTCATCATCTGCCAGATTGGGCCACTGATATAAATTTTGTGATGTTGCTCAAAATAGATTCTTAAAAAATTCTTTAAAAACTCTTTCAATATATCTTCATTTTTTTTAATATGTGATAGGTGAATGTGTAACATTGTTCTAAAACATACTTGAGAGCTAAAATTATAATTATCATAAAACATTATTGGAGATTGGGGAGTAGGGTGAACATTTTTTCAATTAGGTGTAAAATATTTTTTCTGGCTTCAACAAACGATACTACATATCTAATCTATATATTTGTATATACTTGCTTTTTAATAGTTGATTTCTTTTTATTTCTTCAGGCTATTGTTTAATTATTTCTTCCTCAATTGGACTTACTTCTCCCATAGTTTTTATTCATTACATCTGATGCATAAGTGAACCTTTTCTGAATAATGATGCTTAGACTGTAAGCTATAATAGAAACCTAAACAATGTTTTTATTTGTCCTTTGAACGGGTGAAAAATTTTAATGGCACCGTATCATGAATTTTACACTAAATAAAGCTATCTTCTCAGATCTAGCTTTATTTATCCGCCTTTCATCTTAAAACCGGAAGTGCGAGTTCGTAAATTTGAAACTCATCCCACTCAAATTTGACATCGGAAAGAAAAAAAAAAAGTTTTTTTTTTTTTTTTGAAAATTCAAAACCTTGGTGGAGGGTTTTAAAAATGAAAATAAAATAAATCCTGGCCTTAAATATGTAATTAATATTAGTATACTAATAGGAGCAAAGGATAAGATGTTCAAAGAATTCATGCATTTCACTATATAATCATTAACCCCACCCCAAAACAAAACTCCTGACCCTTGGGCCATAAAAATTCACAATTTTGGTAGAGGCACTCTTGCTCATCATAACTATTTCTTAGTTAGTTTATTTAATACCCAGGAGAGAGAATAAGATTTTTAAAGAATTCGTTATTTTTACTTATAATAAAAAGACCCCCACACCAACCTGACCCTGGGGCCATAAAATTCACAATTTTGGTAGAGGCACTCTTGCCATCATAACATTTCTTAGTTGGGTTTTTTTAATACCCAGGAGCAGAGAAGAAGATTTTCAAAGAAATAATGCATTTTACACCACTTATCAGCCCCGCCCTAGCACTAGAACCCCCATCCCAGGGCCATGAAATTTTACAATTTTGGCAGAGGACTCATTGCTATTACAATCATGAAACAGTTTGACTGCTTATGTCCAGGAGTAAAGAAGAAGATTTTTAAAAATTGCATTAATTTTAGTGGTTTTTTCCCCACCCCCCAGGCCCCAGGGGGGGAGGGGCCGCAGCACAGTTAAAGGGTTACAAAAAGGAGGCGGAGCCAATTTGTAGGGGAAAACTTGACTATGACATCATACAGAATATACGTCATACATTTCTTTAAAATACCACAAAATGAGTTTTCGCAATTTAACAAGTAAGAAATCATCAAACTACATAAAAACGTACTATAGCGTGTTGTTTTATCGTTATTTAAAATACATAACAAGTTATAAACAAGTCACTGATCGCAATACACTTGTCAATATACGTCATTTCTTACAACGTGACGTATTTTGTATGCAGTGAAGAAATAAAGTAAATTTTTGACAAAAATGTATTCTCAAATTTAAAATAAAATATATTTACATATATTCTAGGGGCCAATAACTTAATTTTAAAGTTTTCTTCATTTTTTTATTAATATATTTTCTGTACATTACGTATTTAATTGACACTGCCGTATATTTGTATGCAAGTACATCGGAGGATAATGGGGGGATTTTAAAAATGATCAGTGCAAGGGCATCCCGTGGATAAAGTAAGCTTTTACATTTCAACTATTGAACTACAAAGGGTATCTAAAAGTGCTGCGATCCTGATGAAATCTTAAAAACAATTTAATTATATCAATATTTCATCCCGCTGACCAGCAAAAAATATAGCATTCGGTCATAACAATTATAATTTTAACAATGAAATTGCAGAATTTAGACAGGATCGCAGCACTTTTTTGAAACTACAATGCGTGTTGAAAATATTTATATACTAAACTTGGAAATTTAACTTGGTTATGCCCTTGCACTAGTGATATTTATATGTAACATCAATACTTGAAGTCAATTTCAAAATCGCGTGACTGCCGCATCACGTGACTAGTCTAAATATAAAATATGATCGTCCTCGAAATGTAGTTATTAATCATAATTACAATTATCCGATATAAAAAATGTACTAAATATAATCGCCATCCCGATTACGAATACATTTTTAAATACAAAATTTAGTCGATATTTTCATTGCGCACCTTTAAAGTACTGCGTCATAAAATTACAATTTTTGTTCCCCTTCACCCATAATGCTTTGTGCCAAATTTGGTTGAAATTGTGGTTGCAGAGAAGAAGCTGAAAATGTTCAAATGTTAACCACACGGACACGCACATGACGGACAAAACAGATACTCAGGTGACCTAATAAATGGTTCACATAAAACATACATCTGCAAAAGTATCGTGGAATTCTGTGTTCTTCGAAAATTATAAGTACAACCTAATTTGAGTTAGATTTGTCCTGATAAATAAAGACAATTATCGCAGAAGCTCTTTATTCCCGGAATCATGTGAACAACGAAGAGAATTGAATGAAATTAATAACAATTATGCATTATAAGCAGGAAACAAAAATTTCATATTTTTAAATATATAATTCATTTTTTTTTCTTTTAACAAACACGATTTTTGTCTGATGTGTCCCAAAACCCTTAAGGTGCCTCATACCTGGCACAATACGCAAGGTTAGGCAAGATCAAATATCGTGCGCTCAGGTGATAAACATATTATTCAATCGTCAGGTGCATGGTATGTGTACTTAAAGAAATTACAACGTGTAAAAAATACCAAACCTTTACCTATGTAAAAGGCAATTTTTGGGTCTTTTTGGGGGGGGGGGTCTTTAAACCTCTTAATTATGAACTTTATGCCAGTAATGATTTAAGATATACTTGTCAACTTTTCATTCAATTATAGGTATATCAAAAATAGGGAGTGGCCGACTCCAAAATTATGACTTTTGATTAAGGAGAAATATATGAATTCATTTTTTAAAAATATAATGCTAAGGAACTTGTAAAGAGTTGTGGATGTGTTTTATATCTTCATCATTATTAGATAATTCAAGATGTAAAGCAGTAATAAAAGAAAGGTTTTGATCCACCAAGTGAATGAAGGTATAATTAAAATAGAATGCAGGTGATAAAAAACTCACCCATAAATTAATCTGCTCTTTTCCCCCACCCTTGTTTAAAAAAGGACCGAAAAAAAATGCTGAAATATAAAGAGTGAAATTTTTCAAACATTCACACAGAAAATCATGAAAGGGACGAATTTATACATTTAAATTTTCCCCGGGTGAAATAAAAAAACTGGTTAAGTACAGATGATTCTCTGTAGGGGGAGGAGGTGGGGGATTGGGGTAATTAGTATTGTTTTCCGAAAAAAAAAGATGCAGAGAAGAAAAATAATTGTTGATAAAATTTAAAAAAGAAATCAGTAAGATAGAATCACTACAAAAGGGGTTATTAAATAATAGAAATGGTCATGATAGTCCATTGAACAATTTTTTGTATTGAAATAAAAATAAAACTAAAATAGGAAAAACTTTAATACAGTGAGAAGGAGTTTGAAAACATTTTCATCTCCAATGAGTTTTCTTCAGGAAAATATTATTAGTGACGAAAAAAAAAAAAAATAACTAATGGATACTCCAATTCACTTATAACTAAACTGCCTTTCTTGTGGTCATCGTCAAGTTTTGGTTTCTTTAAGAAGGAGACTGGTCAAAAGAAGCATTGTCATCGTTTTCCAAGTCAATAAACAATCGTTTTTTTATAGGCCGGGGGCTCCAAGATTCTCGACGTCTTTGAATTTCCACTTGATCATAGATTTAGACCCATTTCCG
>NW_026919199.1:0-15260 GCF_032062105.1 Saccostrea cuccullata | reverse complement strand
TTAGCATAGCAACTCCCTATGGACTAAAGAAGACCCCTATTGATTTTGGGGTCAAAAGGTCAAAGGTCAAGGTCATAGATAAGCAAATTCTGTCTGTTAAAACACTTTCGTTTCCACACGATATCTCTAGAACCATTTGAGCTATCGCAATGAAATTTTACATAACAACTCCCTGTGGCCTAAAGAAGAGTCCTATTGATTTTGAGGTCAAAAGGTCAAAGTTCAAGGTCGTAAATTTATACATTCTGTCTGTGTGTAACACTATCATTTCCGGGCGATATTTCAAGAAGATTTTGAGCTTATGCAATGTAATTTTATACCAAAACTCCCTAGGACGTCTCTCGCCCCTCTCAAAGTGCCCCGCCCCGTTTGTTTTATTAGTATTTATAGTATTACATGTCGCTATTTTTAGCACAGGGGCATGAGGAGAGTTATTGCGTATTAAACAGGTTCTCGGCGGACTTTATGTTCTTATTACATCTATTAGAACTGTTTAATAAAGGCTAAATAAATCAAACACCATGGATTGTGTAAAATTTTGAGAATACCGAACATGAAAACATGAATATATACATGTATGTGACTTCAGTTCTGCATATACTTCACTCCGGTTAAAGCGCCTCCTTGGTCTAGTGGTTATGTCTCTCGCTTCAAGTGTGAGAGGTCCCGGGATCGAATCTCGGTCGAACCTTTTTTTTTTTTTTAAATACTTTTTTTTTTACTAAATGATAGTATTCAGCATGTGAAATGAAAAATTTATGAGGTTATAAAATCATCATTACAGTGTGATAAATATTCCATATAAAAAAATCTTCTATACACATAATAAAGAATAAGCAATCAAATATTTATATGCATATTGACATACATGTATTTTATTTCCTTCAGTATACATGTATACATTTAATAATTCTACAAATTCAGTCAGGGGGAGCCGACTTTTTCCCTCAGCGGGGGACACGAATTCTCTGAATTAGCTTGTTTATATTATTCTTCAATGTTGTGGATATCAAGCAATTAAAATTTATTTAAAAAATGTTTTAGTATTAATTCAAACAAATGTTGTTATTTGCAAGTATTTAGATTAATTACATTGTTGATAAACATTCTACATGGGGTTGAAAATTTGACTGAAGTCTACGTATGTTTCATGACCCTACGGCCAGAAGACTATGGCATATGTTACTTCAAATTTACTGGATTCCATAATACATTATACCATGTTTTTCTTTTTTTCCTGTTTTACTTTTTTATCCATAACCTGTACAATTCGATTATTATTCATCAATAAGAATATATATCTTCTATTCTAAATTGTTTTGCCATTTTCTACATCTTGCTCCTATATCTACTGCGATACAGTGCGAGTTTCAATCACGTCCTTTCCGGTGCATTATTATTTTTTTTTAACCTATGTGAATAAGCATGGACCATATCTGCACAAATATGGCATTAAAAATCAATAGTTTCCCTTTTAAAATCATTACACATCAGACTTTATTGGCGATACATACTGATTGCCGAATGACTGTTGAATTCGTAAACAATTTGCAACGTCAAAAGCTTCAAAAACTACAAATAAAATGTTTGGTCAACTCAAATGCGCAAATGAAAACGTAGCATCTACATCATTCAATCGGTTCGATGTTTAAAATGCATGTTACCTGTACAAATGAACTAAAACAAATCAGGTATCTGAATTTAAGTTAAAACTGGATCCGTTCTCGAATGCTGTCTTTCTCCCGACGCAACGTGGCTGTTATAACAAAGAGCCTCGTTCTGATATCGGAGATCGTGATATTCGGAATAACGAACCCGATCGCAAAAAACACTACGGAAAAAAACAGCACCCTTCCCCATGATTTAAACAATTTAAAATAAAAATTCCTAAAGATGTTTCTATATAAGTCTAATCTTTTCTGACCCATTGGCTATTGATTTTTAAGAAACTTTTTAAAGATTTTTCTACATATATCAATATAAACTTTGACTCACTATTGTAGCACCACCCTACCCCAAGGGGATCATGATTTGAACAATTTAAATTAAAATCTACACAATCCCAGAATGCTTCCACATAATTTTAGGTTTCCTGGTCAAGTGGTTCTTGAGAAGAATATTTTATTAAAGATTTTTCCTATTAATTTCTATGTAAAACATTGATTCCACATTGTGGCCCCGCCCTACCCCCGGGGGTTATGATTTGAACAATTTAGAATCTACACTACCCCAGGATGCTTCCACATAAGTTTCAGCTTTTCTGGCCCAGTGGTTCTTGAGAAGAAGATTTTTAAAGATTTTTCTTATATATTTCTATGTAAAACATTGATTCCACATTGTGGCCCCGCCCTACCCCCGGGGGTCATGGTTTGAACAATTTAGAATCTACACTACCCCAGTATGCTTCCATATAAGTTTCAGCTTTACTGGCCCTGTGGTTCTTGAGAAGAAGATTTTTTAATGACCCCACCGTATTTTTGTCTTTTCTTGATTATCTCCCCTTGTGAGGGGACTTGGCCCTTCATCTTAATAATTTTAATTTCCCTTCACCCAAGGATGCTGTGTACCAAGTTTGGTCAAAATTGGCCCAGTTGTTCTTGAGAAGAAGTCAAAAATGTGAAAAGTTTACAGACGGACGGACAGACAGACAGACGGACGGACGGACAGACGGACAGACGGACGGACGGACGACGGACAAAATGTGATCAGAAAAGCTCACTTGAGCCTTCGGCTCAGGTGAGCTAAAAACATTTTACAAAAATTTCTACTTTTAGTAACAATGGCAACACGAAATCAAAAACCGATGCCCTGTTTTATGTATTTTTATTAGTGTAGTCAACTATTACAACGACGGCGTATTCGTGCCATTTTAACAACGTACAATTTAATAAATCGTTTGTACAATTCATGAAATCGTTTGTACAATTTATGAAATCGTACAAACAATTTATTAAATCGTACGAACAATTTTTTAAATCGTACAAACGTTTTCTTAAATCGTAAAAACGGTTTCCTAAATTGTTCAAACGATTTATAAAAATCGTACAAACTATTTTGATAAATCGTATGAACGATTTAATAAATTGTACAAACGATTTACAAACAAACGATTTATTAAATCGTACAAACGTTTTGTGAAATCGTACAAACGTTTTCTTAAATCGTTCAAACGATTTTAAAAAAAATTCTACATTGTTAAAATGGCACGAATATGCCGTCGTACAAAACTGTAGGAGGAGTAGCATTTTTTGGTCACCCGAGTAAACTCAGGTGACCTATTAATTGCTAACCGTTTTCGTACGTTGTGCGTTAACATTTGAACAATTTCAGCTTCTCTGCAACCACTGAACCAATTTCAACCAAATTTGGCATAAAGCATCTATGGGTGAAGGGGAATAAAAATTCTGAATTTCATGATCCCTTCCCCCCTGGGGCCTGAGGGGTTGAGCCAAAACCACTAAAATTAGTGCAATCTTTAAAAGTCTTCTTTACTCCTGGACATCAAGCAAACTGTTTGCATGATTGTAATCAGCATTGAGTCCTCTACCAAAATTTTGAAATTCATGGGGCCCTAATCTTCCAGAATTGTGAATTTCAAGGCCCCAGAGTCAGGGGTACCATAGAGGGGGCTGTACTTATATACTGAAAATGAATGAATTGTTTGAAATCTGCTCCTTAATATTAATCAAATATTTTTGAAAAGCAAGGATGCCTTTTCAAAACTTGTGCAATGTGTGGGTCTAGGCCGAAGGATCAGGGGTTCATGTGTGGTAGGGGCACTACAGATTATTGCTGAATATTACTGATTAGTTGAAATGCATTTTTTGTTCCCCTACCCTGCGTATGGGTATTAACTAAACAAACTAAGCAATGCGAAGTATATTGTTATGATGACCAATAGTGCCTTTTTCAAAATTGTGAATGTCATAGCATCTGGCTTAAAACATGAATCAAAGTCAATCACTGGAAAGTTGTTGCATAATGCTCAGGTGACCTATAAGGCCCAGGGGCCTCTTATTGTACCCCCCGCTTGAAAAGTGGGAGGGTATATAGTAATTGGGATGTCTGTCCATCTGTATAGCTGTCCGTCCGTCGGTCTGTTACGCTTTGGGGTACCCATCTCTTATCCGCAACTCCTCTTATTCTTCTGAGTGATATTTAATGAAACTTTCACAGAATCTTTATTACATATTGCCATTGTGCACCTCCTTTTTTACTTTTTTTTATTCGACACGTATTTTAGGTTTCCCATAGCAAAACGTGGACATTGCCATTACATTGTATATTCTTACCTATGACGTCACTGTATATGGTGGCTTCTGAATAACATTAGATACGACGAGTTATTCCTCTTTAAACATTACCGTAAAACAGTATATAGCAAAACATGGACATTTAATATGGGAGGCGGGGTATCATTAGTGAGCTCATTGCTCACAGTACCTCTAGTTTTGTTGTAGATAAGTTCAATGCCATCCTTGAAGCTCTTCCAACAAGGCAAATTGTAGAGACGTTCATGGTGGACTTTGAGTTTTGTAAGAGGCTTACAAAATATCTTAAATAAAGAGGCTTACAATTCAAACATCTTATTTAACAACCCAAAAAATTAGCTACATAATATATATAATTAATATGCTGTAAATTTTATTTCAGTTGCCTGGAATGCCATTTCTATGGTATTCTACAGAATTCCATGATGCTGTTACCAAGGGATGCAGTTCCATTGGTGCCAGGCCATGAAAACATCTCCATCTACCTTCATGAAGAGGGAAGCTATCACTGCTACTCACAGTAGCTCATGGCCTTACCCTTAAGCTTCCTACCTGCACGCGACATCCCTGTCACATTTCAGACACTGATGGAAAGTGCCAACACTGCGCCCCTCCAGTACCTTGTCAACTTCACCGACTGTCAGTGGATGCACCATGCCATCTTCCTTCAATCGTCCAGGACAGTCTACCAGCAGTCCGTCTGGAATAACAACTATGTAGAAGGTGCTTATTTTATTTATGTATTTTAACTTTTTATCACATTATGATGTAACTTTTTTTGTAATTTATTCCAAGTAAATATAATCTTTAGAATTTAAAGTTAGATACACCTAAAAACTAGTTAAATATTTATTTATTAAGTGTTTTATTATTAAGTAATAAGTATATCTATTATTATTATTAAGTATTTCAAATGTTTAATAAAAAAGAGATGTCATTTATAAATGAATTAAATTTTATTTATTGAAGGTTGGCATCTCAGGGTCAATAGAAAGGCTAGCCATCGCGGCTGACTTACTCATGTGACTAGTGGTGAAAATCAGATGTGGATACAAAGAAATCATAGGGACGTTTTGGGAAATAAGACATTACAAAATTTATCAAAATCTACAGCATTGCAACTTTTAAAGCTCATATACAGCTATTCCCCAGAATAAATTCAAGTCCGGCCGATTTAGAATATCAGTGACAGCTGCTTTTTCAATAAAAATGGAACTCGTAAATTTACACACCTTGCTACGGGTCATTTGTAAAATTATTTAGTTAAAGAGATTCTGATTGTACACACAGGTACTCTGAATTTGACATTAAAAAGATGCTTGAGTTGAGTTTCTGAATAATAATATCCATATGGTTGTTGAGGACAAGGTTTTCCAACAATCTATTGAAATTCCATTGGGTACCATTTGTAATAACATTAGGATGCCTAATTTTGTCTTTATATAAAGCAGAATTTGTCCAAAATTTAAACCTAAAAAGAAGAAAACTTGCTGTGGCATTCATCTCGAAATTTAGATATCGACGACGTATCGTATGGTTATTTCCATTCTTTTGTTGATATGATATATCTTGGTGAGCTTGAGATAAAAGATACAACAGAGTGTGAAACATCTGTTTCATATTTGGATATTTTGCTTGAAAAAGACTTTACAGGTAATCTTACAACCAAGCGTTATAACAAAAGAGATTCACTTTCAACTCTTCAATGTCAACTTACCTTACTTAATATGCTGTCCGCATTAACCGAAAACCCTTGACTAGGAAAGATGTTACTTAATATGCAGCAATATACATTCATCACCTGCATACGGGGTTTATATCTCTCAGTTTCTTCAATATACAAGAGCATGATCTACGTATGAACAATTTCTAAAACGAGGTAAATTATTGACAAGCAAGTTGATGAAACAAGAATATTAGCAGTCTCATTTAAAGTCATCATTTCTTAAGTTCTATGGTCGATACAAAGACCTTGTCAGCAAATACCGTATAAGTAGAAATTTTAGCGAGACGCTAATTTAGCGAGTTGTACTTCGAAATTGGTATTCTGATTTTAGCGAGATGTAATTTTAGAGCTTTTAAAAAGTTCACTAAAAAAGCTTTTTCAAATAAAGCGGAATTAATTTTTAGCGATATTCAATTTTAGCGATATCATCACCTTCGCTAATAATCCCAAAATTAAATCCTCGCATGACAAGGAGCACACGTGTGACAGTCAGCAGGGGATGCTCACTCCTCCATGGTACCCGATCCCACCTCTGATGTTTCAGAGGTCCGTGTTTGCTCTGCTCCTATTTTGTATTGTTTTATAGACTTTGAGATTGAATACTGTTCGTTTTCTCCATATCCTTCTTACACAGTCTACGTCAAACTGAATGGTATGAACTTTCCACACTAATCTATTACGGTAGTTCAAGTTATGGATGGGCCGAATGTCTAAGCCTCGGAGACTATTGAAGGAAATTCGAGTGACATCAAACCCCAGGTATTTCGTTGTTTCATTTCCACTCACTGTAATTTTTCATACTTTTGGATTTTTAATTAACAAGTTCAAAGACATTTGTTTCAATGGAACATCTACATGTAGTCTTTAAAAACTGAAACAAGTTTTAAAATGTCAAATGCCTACTTAATAATAAGACTTAATTAAGGAAAAAGTGTTAGTAATAAGAATATGGAAAAGTGTGGGGAAAAAGATTGGCCTTAATACGTCAAAAGTAAAATCTACAATTATACATGTACGTCTTTAGATTAAAAAAAGCGGTTGAAAACTGTTGAAAATAAAAGATGTTTAAAAGGAAGAAGAGGCTGCACCACTTTTGATTTACAAATGGATGATTTAGTTTTAAAGTGAATAATCTTCATTGTATACATGATCTAAAGTACTAGTACCATATATGTCTTTTTAACGGATGGATATTTCTTCATTGTTGATCAAACATTATACGACAAAGCAAGTATGTAAAGATGGAGAGACTAATAAACGTTTGTCTTGTGCTCGCTTGGATTTTTGTGCGGTTTACTTATCAACGAGGTGAGTAACAATTATCACACTGTACAAAACTCCATTGTTCGAAAAATACTAAACAATATATTGCATTATGTATTGAAAAACAGTAGAGCCAAACGATATATTTGCAGTTATATAGATACAACCTATTGATGCCAAACATTGTGGTATATTACCTTGTGGTTTCTATTTTATGAAAGAAGGACTCCCAAGTTATTTAGAATCTGAATCTGGCTTGTTTGATTTTCCACTAATTGGTGATTATAGTTAGATTAGTTAGTGGTAGATTCTGGTAAAGACATGTATTTAAAGAGGCTGGGTGATCGTGGCCATTTTTAGACTATTTTGATCTCCTTTAGAAGAAGAGCTCCATATAAAGATATAATAAAATGATCTAATTTTAAAGGTAAAATTTATGAAAATTTTCTTTGCCAAATGATACTTGACAGCTCAAGATATCATTTCTAAAAATAATAAGCTATATCTGGTGGTTGAATAAAAAAATAATCTGTTGACCCCTAGCCTCCTTAAAGTGTCCTGTGGCTTATCTGGAGAGGCACCTTCAACAGATTTCAGCTTCCTTTTAGGCTGTAAGGGTTGTAAATTTTATCTTGATTTCTTTAATATTTCTTTATTTTTGGGCAAATTTGTTGGGGAAGGTGAAAAACTTACTCTAAATATAAATGAAGACCTTTATTAAATATTCCTAGCAATATCGCAACGGACAATATTCTCCGGGTAAAAGTAGGTAAGGCTAAAGTTTCAAGACATTAAATTTAATAAGTGTGCAGATTTGCAGTAATTTCTGCTAAATATCCTTCCACCACAAGAAAAAGTCCCTCATAAATATTGCTTCTTTGTAAAATTTTGAGCATTTTTTTCGTTGAATGTTAAAAAATTAACATTGTTGAATTTAAATATTTTATAAAAATTGAATTTTAATAAATATTTTTAAAGTAAGAGGTTCTGCATGATTTTTTATAAAAAGCTGACGAGAGACATACCTGAAAGGAATTAATTTCTTAAATTTGATAAATCTGTAGGCACCTTTCATTTACTAGGTCTTGACCATAAGGATATCCAATCCTCATCCAAAAAGAATAAATCTTAAAATAATTATTTTGAATTAAAAAACATCAACTCGAAACTTGAAATTGAGAACTTTTAAGCAACAACTTTCATTTTATTCCTGATTGAAGTATTTTTGAATTACTAGAAATGGTCTTGTACTTGTTACGCAATGCCTTTAATTGATGGACAAAGAAGAGTTAGAATACCAGATTATGTGAAAATCAAGATAATTATTTTAAATGCCTATATATATCATACAAATTTTTTTTACAGAAATAAAGGTATATATAAAACCACCAAACCGAACAATATTTTACTCTGAGGTTGGAAAAAAGCCAAAAGAAAATATTACTTGTGAATCAAACTGCCTGGAATCTATGCAGTGCGCATATTCATGGTTCATTTATAGGCCTAAAGAAGGACAATATGTGACTCTATTCACAAAAGGTGCTGTATTGTTTTTGAATAAGACTGTAGAGAGGAATGAAACTTTCAAGTGTCAAGTGCGACAGAATAGTAAGAACTACGGGCGCAGTGCAGGGATTTCAGTCGTAATCCAAAGTACAGGTAATATACCTAAATAATAGTCTGTAAGAACAATAAATGTGCAAAAGAAAAATGTAAAATGCAAAATTAAATATGAAATATTTCACACATCAAAATTATGATATGTAATATTATCTTAAGTTAATATAAAAGGAGGTTCAAGAGTCTTAACATTCACTTCAGTATAATACAGCACGGCGTATAGGGTCCATAGAACTATAACATAAATTAAAAGATAGCTTTGTTGTCCGAAATTCTTACGTCAGAAAAATAACTCTCCTTGTTCTGTTCATAATGGGAAAGGTCAGTTTAATCCCAGAAAAGTGTTTTAGAATTACATGTGTACCTTACATGGACAACAATTATTCAAAAGCCTGGATACCAGTGATATTTATTGCTAAAATGTGTTTGACCAAATTGGAATAGGAAAATGCATAATAAGTATTTTTGTTCACATTTCCTGAAAAAAGCCATAACGCATTTGATAGTCACTTTTGCCTATTGTAGCAGTAATTCTTTAAATGCATTGTTTAACCAAAATTTTGTCATACAATGTAAGTTTATACATGCCTGATAGCAAATCACACAAAAATGATATTCAAATATTAATAGTTCCCTCATATGATAGATATAAAAATCGTTCTGTTTATATGGAGAATATAGTAAATACTGAAAAAAAACCCTTAACAATGACAAACTGTATCAAAAGACCACCCTTAACCAGAAAAACAGCTTCTGAATAATTTTATTTGGATATGACTGCACATCATTACATTTAGATAATTTTGGTTAAAGGTGGTCTCCATATTGAAAATGTTGAAAATATGTATTCAATTTTTTTATTTAATTATTTCAAGATTCAACAATCTGTCTTAAATTTATCCATTTAATTCTCACGATTTCGTGGCGTAGTGGTATGATTGCTGGATTGCAAACATGATGATCGAGAGTTCGAGTCTAACAGTGTGTGTTTCTTGTCTACCATTTTATTTTTTTGTCTCTCTGTGCATTTTCCCCATGTTTTCTTTTATTATTCTATAATACATGTATAAATAATGTAAGAGATATATAATACACCATTACACCTTGAAAGTATCTCGGGAAAAATCAGTCTTAAGCTATTTTAATGACCCAAAGTCATGATACATGTAGCTGCTAGCTTGTTTTATTTTTAACAATTTTCTAACAATCTTGTTAAAAATAAGAGTATTGAACAAGTAAAATTATTATCATGTAACAAGCTTACAGCTATAAAAATATTACAGTAGTTCACGAATGATTACATTCATGTAGTTTGATTTTGAATTGCAAAGGTACATGTATCTATAAATAGAAACAGGTGATTACTTGAGTAATCCTCGGTAAGGCAGCAATGGCTGTTTATTTAAGATTAACTTATTTTTCCCATATAATATGATTAAAGTTAAAGACAAAGTTTTAAGAATCATTGTGGGTAAAACACACGACTTTGAGAATTCAGAGACATTTTTGTGAGCCTTTGTAATTAGTCCATGCCTGATTTTCAGGACCCGAGAAACGGAGTACCTTTAGGTCAGACGATACGTTTCTCATATCTGTTTTACATATCTTCGTAATAGATTTTTAAAAAATGAAATTAAAATTACCTCGTGATTTTTAAACTTGTTTCTGGTCAATGCTGGTTGTCTTTAAAAATTAACAACGCTACAATTTTAGATTTTTGCAATTTAAGGTATTTTCAAAAGGGCCAAATAAGCAACACCATCCTCTGGTATCTTGCACATATGCTAGCAAGGTACCTCGATTTTTTTTGTGAGTTTAACTTGTAAAAGTAGCATAACTTCATTGGCAAAATCTTGTAAAAAATACAGGTATACATATATTATTTAGGAATGTATCGTCTGTCCCTAATATAAAGGAGTTTAGAAGAAGATATTCAAAATACGTTTTACCCCCACCAAACAGTCCCAAAGGGCACAGAGGCACAGTGTTGGTCTTAGGTTATGAATTGATGCTATATGCTAAAGTAGGTTTAAATTGTTTCAGGGGTTTATTATCTCCATAAACTTTATCACCTAATAAAATATGACGACTGTAAGAATTAAATAGGATAGTAGCATCTAGATAAATCATACTTGTATGCAGGGCCTAAAGTTTCTCTGTTTTAAATGGAATGGGCTTTTGGGAGACATATCTCTAGTTTATTCTTTATCATGTAAATTTTAAGATTACATTTCCTTTATGTCATACGAATCAAAATCTTAAAAATTACGAATTGCTAACCGATTTTGGTCATTATGCATTCTGCATCGGTCGTATAACGATGTATACCATAGCGCAACAGTATGAAGTTGCTTTTGTAACATGTAAGAAGAAGAGGCCTTTAATTAAATTGATATTTGTAGAGGTAAATAAAAAAATGTAAGCGAGTGTATTTCTTATATTTATCCATTCTGTTCTTAAGCTAACTGCAAGACTTTGAAGTATTTCGTTATGCTGTGGGCCTGTGTTATAAACTGTCAGTATAATCTGAAAGATAGATTTTGGAATAGTTCTGTTAGCAGTAAAAAAAAAATGAATTTCCCCCGTGCAGTGAAATGTTTCCATTGAGTACTATCTAATATGATTAATTAAGTTCGGTTGAGCATGTTTCCTTGGAGTGGAAAAGAAGTGAAGAAATGAAGTATTAAGTCCTTTTTTAAGCGGTTAGCTTCGCTAACCGCTTTATGGCATGTGTCCAATTTTTATCGACACCGGAAACTTCCATAAGGCTCTACCTATCGACAACGGAAACTTCAACAAAGTGGCTACCTAGTACCTATGATTTGTTTCTAACACATATAACATATGTTAAATAAAATAAAGACTATCAGAACAACATAATCTTTCGGTTTTTTAATTTTTTTCTGATTTTGTTTGTCAATGAAATAAATTTATAATTGTTGTATTTAAAAAAGTTTATGTATAGGAGCATTTAGTGTCGAGATTAAATTTCCGTGACATCAGCTGATGGCGATCGGGCCCTGTGACGAAATTCGAAGTCAGCATGAAGTTTAGCTGATAACATTATCAACGCGTTAGATTTAAACTTTAGGAAGAAATGTATAGCGAGAAATATCATATTTGAACCCAATGCTACACGAAAACCAGTAAGCATTTCCGATTTATGTGTTAAATTGAAGCCTGAATCGAACAGGTGGTCAAAATGGCGTTGGACACCTAGTGTATTTATATATAGAGGTGGTAGAATGTTTCGATATTTGGCTAATTTAGAGACTTACTGATAAAAATTCAGGTGCCTGTGATTAATTATAAGGTACCCCTCATGAACAATAAATATTTGACCGAATTATGCTACTGGGCACAGGAAGGACGGATTAATTACTGGCTAAAGGGGTTGAAGGTTATTATGACTGCAAAACATTTGTAGAATCTCTCATCGAGTTTCATTTTCCAAAATATTAAGACATCCCTTTAATTAACTTAAGTAATACTAGTACACGAAGAAAGCCTTTATATAAAAATACTGAATACATCTGCAAGTTGTACAGTTATGGATTACTTCCATAATGAAACGTTTGTTTTCTTCTCCCTTTTTTCTCAATTGAAATTATTTAAAAGATGATAAAAGCTTTGTTTCCAGGAATAAATTCTGTACTCAGTCTAATTATTACAAACGATTTTAAACGATCACATTTTTATTTAAAAAAAAAAATAATGGGAGCCTGAAAATACTAAAATTAATTTTAAAAAATTGGAGAAAAAAATTGAATCGGCCTTCGATCCTTTTCTAAAAATCAGCCGATATAAAATATGCACAGAAAAAAGAGGCATGAAAAATCTTGACGATAAGCACAAATTGAAAATTATATCTAATGAATGATTATTTTTGAAAGTTTGCTAAATTCCTATGCAAGGTATAAGTTGTAAAAATACTTTATAAATTTGAATTTGTCCAATTTGTTAATTATCATTTTGAGCCTTTGAGAAGAAATAAAAATTAAAATACAGATGCTTAATGACCTTAAATTAGGAGTAAAGGTCAAAATTTGCAGCTCGGACGTTCAACAATAAACAAACAAAATAAATAGACGGTTTAGAATTTTAAAGCCATATATGGCGTATGTACAATGAAAATTATTAGACTAAAATTACAAGAACTTTTTATGTGTATCACTACTTTATATAAAGATAGAACTTTTCCGTAAATTACAAAATCTAAGTCAATTGCGTTATAAAGATATCACAATTTAATTTGAATTCTCGGAATTTTCTCCGACTCGGAAGAAAATACAAAAGATTTAAATAACACATTACAGAGAAGATAAAATCGTATTATTAGATGAAACGAGGAGTTCTCTGTGTTCAGAATTGTATGAAAAGTAATAGAGCATGAAAGCCAATTAAATTTGCAACATCAACATAATTTTTTTTCTTTCTGAGCACTTTTGGACGCCACCAATGGAGACAATTAGGGAGAAATTTTTGAAATTGAACTTCCTGTCTTTCAAACTGAAAATCTCAGGTTGATATTTTGAAACAAAAATTTGTGACATCAGTCTGGGATGTATTGGTTATACCATTTAGTTAAGTACTACAAAATTCAGTGTGTCTGCTTCTTCGCTGATGACACTGGAAAAAGATATGCATGCCTACTTTAATATCATGATTCAATGCATTTTTTGTTATTGTACACTGTACATATTCGATGAAAGCATGCTAACCGCTTTTCAGTACTTTCAGTACTTTGATTATATTCATGCACGGTCTGGTTGAAATATTATTCTTTATATACGGAAGCGAATTGGCAGAATGTGATTAATGTGAAGAAATTCATTCTGATAATTCATTTTTAAAAACTTCTCTGACTTCCAGACATACACTGACAAAAACAAAAAGTCCCAGCACAAGACGGGGTAAAAATTGCTCCAATTTGACCATGCTGATCTTGTCAAAGCTGTGGAGGCAGTGCAGAGTAAATCTATGTCTTTAAGAAAAACTGCAAAAACATTCAATGTCCCAAAGTCCATAATAAATGACAAAAAATAGGTAGAAGTGACATTGAATTAAACATAGGAAGAGGACCATCTTTCCCTGAAAAAAAAATGAAGGGAAAATTGTAGAAAAATGTTGTAGAGGCATCAAAACGGGGGATGGGAATTTCACGGAAATAGCTTTTCCAAAGAAAAGCACTATTGTGTAAATGGATGAGGGTTTCTACTTTTAAAAACGGAGCCCCTGGGAGAGGGTGGTGGGAAGGGTTTAAAAACAGGCACCCAGACATCACAATCAGAAGCCAGAGAAATTGGGAGATTCTAGGACAAGAATGATGAATCATGCAGTTGTAAGCGAATAAATGGCGGATTTGGGGGAAAAAAAATAATGAACTGGATCTTGAAAACAAACCTCACTTCATGTGGATATTGCGACGAGACAGGCAAGCAATTCCAACATAATCCTACTATTTTTTTAAAGTGATTGCTGAAAAGGGGGCAAGGGATGTCAGAAAACCGCACTAAATAATATAACCATAATGGCATGTTTCAATGGTGCAAGGACAAAGATGGTGCGGCTACGAAGATGGTGCCTATGATTATAGTCAAGAGAAAAACGTCAGCGTCCCTACATGGCTCAAACGTTACAGGGGCTCCAGCTGGTACTGTTTTTGCCTGTCAAGAGAATGGCTGGATGAACGAGAGTTGGGCGATGGTTTAGAGAGGTGTTTTTGAAAAAATTAAGAGCGCCCAGTTGCTGATAATAGACGCCCATTCCTCTCACGAGAGTCTGGGGTTGCTAGAATTAGCTATGAAAGAGAAAACTGAAATAATATGCTTACCACCACACACAACTCATGCTCCCAGCCTATTGTTCTTCTGTTTTTGGCCCGTTCAATATTGCCTACAACACCGCCTGTTCTGAATTTCTAAGTCAAATCTCCATATCACATTATTAACAAACACACTCTTTCTGGACTATTTAATGAAGCTTGGGAAGTGCAGATAATATTAAGAATGGCTCCAGGGCATGTGGCATTGTCCCATTTGATCCAAACGCATTGTCCTCTGAAGTATATGACCCTTCTGCTGCAACAGAAACGCCCTCACCTTCAGAAACTGTCTCCAAGCTCTCACCTTCAGAGACTGTTTCCCAGCCCTCACCTTCAGAAACTGTGTCCCAAACGAGTAAAACATTTCATTACATGTGTATGACTCTATGTGTGCCAAATTGCATTCTGATCTGAGCTGTGGTATTATAAATATAGAGATAGTTCGCGAACTTTTTGATCACCCCTCGTAATCTTGAACAATTGTGTTTGAAATACATTTGTAGTAGCTGTATTTTTTTCAGACTGACCAGGGCCCATTTTCTTTGTCGAGCACAGG
>NW_026919198.1:0-15547 GCF_032062105.1 Saccostrea cuccullata | reverse complement strand
GGCCAAGTGGATAGAGAGAGAGAGATAAAACGTTATCTGAGAAAAAATGTTTTTACGTTAACTAAGGCCTCTGTATTTAATAGATAGATTCCCACACATTTAGTTTCATCCATTCACCTTCATTATTACTTTTTTATTAGCGAATGGTAGAAAATATTCTACTTATTTTTATATATTTTATATATGGTAACTTGCGAGGTTTAATTTGATATGATATTCCCGCGATCTTTGGCTGTGTTGGCTATATATATGTACCATTTTTAAACATATCTTTGAAGGAATTGTTTTAAATGCCATCCGCATCTTACCCCCCCCCCCCATTTTTTTTATTTCTAAAAGAAAATTCTGCTTAATCTAATAAGGAAATGCAGCAGATCCATTCAATTTTATAAGGCTTCATTAGTTTTTGAAATGAGTTTGTTTTTTTACTCTGACTTTGGGTACCTTTTAAAGAAAAAAGGGATGTTAACAAAGGATATTATTTACCACAACATAAGATCTTTCAATACTTATGTGTGAAACTTTGCTTGAGAGTGTATGGGGAGTGCGGGGGGGGGTTAGAGGGACACAACCCTGGAACCCCCCCTTTCAAAAATTGCTGGGTCCGCCCCTGCAGGTGATGAAGGTATTTTCCTGCATGTGTAAGGGAAGTTGACCACTGAAAAGTGAAAGTCATCACATTTATCATAAAGTTTAGTTGCTAGATTACTATTAACATCTTTTTCAAGTAAAATATCCAAATATGAAACAGATGTGTCAGACTCTGTGGTATTTTTTATTTCAATCTCAACGGGATATATCGTATCGACAAAAGAATGGAAAAAGCAATTCATTGATAATACGTCGTCGATATATTTAAATGTCGAGTTGAAGGCCAAAGTGTTTTTTTTTTCCTCTCACGTATAAGATTTTAGACAAATTCTGCTTCGTATGAATACAAAACTAGGTCTGCTAATAATGGGGCGTAATTGGTACCCATGTAAATTCCAATATCTTGTTGTAAGACCTTTTCTCCGAAAAACACATAGATATTGTCAACCAGAAACTCAGGCATCTTTTTGCTGTCAACTCCAGAGTACTTGTGTGAACATTCAGAATATTTTTAAATAAAATAATGTTGCAAATGACCAATGACAAGGTAAGTACATTTAGGAGATCCATTTTTTGTAAAAGCAGCTGTCAATGATATCAAAAAGTCTGAACTTTAATTATCGTGGGGAATGGTTGTGTATAAAGTTGAGAAGTCGTAAGTTTTTAATCTATTGATTTTGGTAAACTCTTGTGATTGCAAATTGTCTGAAAGTTCCTTGGAATATTTAAGCATCCACAGCTTATTTACATCACTCCTTGAATATTTTGTTGCACAGTACTCTTGAAGTTCCTTCTTCACTACTGTTAGTATCTTAGTGAGAACTAAAGAAATATGATTGGTTGAAGAATTACTGAAACCCGCTATGTATAGGTATGTGTCTCACACCTTCCCCAGACGTATTTTTGCAGCCCCGCCTTTTGATGAACCGATAGCGGCTAATGGTACTTTGCGGAATGACACGGAACAGAACAAGTTGTGAGGCACCATATGGGGGCGGGGGAATAAAAATGAATATATATTATATAAAATAAAAATGAATATAATACGTTACTTTATTACAAATTATGCTGCCATTTTATTTTTAAAGTAACCAACCAAAAAAGTGTCAAGTGTCTGAAGTAGAGGACCATACTATCATTCCAATAACAGCGTGTCACTTTAATTTGCTTAACTGAGCGTGGTCAAGTTTTACATGTTGATTACCAGGTACCATATTACTCATTGATTGGATGTTTGATTTCAATGAAAGCAATACTACTTTGCATATGAAATACAGAACCCAGCAATACCACTTACAATACTGACTAATGTATTGAATAATTGTTAACGAGAATGCAGTAAACAATAATCACATGTGGACAGGCAAAGCAAGTTTTTATCCTTATAATGATGTATACATATGCTATATACAATATAATTTACATATTATATAGTTTCAAAATATAGCCTTCCTTATTTTATGCTTTAAATATTCTCATTTGTATCAAAATTAACTCCATTCGGTCAAATCACAAGAAATATGGCATGCGCTTTTTGCTGGACAGGTAAACGGGCTTTGACTGACCACGTGTTGCCGGTGACTACAAATACCGCGCTGGAAAACAATCATTCAATACGATTGGTCAGTGTTATAGGGGTATTGTTGGATTCTGTTTTTTATATGCAAAGTAGTATTGATTTCATTCAAATGAAACATCCAATCGATGAATGATATGGTAATCAATTTGTGAAATATCAAGCAAAGTGACACGCTGTTATTGGAATGATAGTAAAATAAAATGTCTGTAAATTATGAATTATATTCTGTCGTTGAGTTTTTGATCTGCTGTGTCATGTGTAGTGACTATGTGAACTGTATTGTATGAGAGACGTACACCTATCATTGATGTAAAAAATTATTTATGCTTTTCTTTCAACGTTTACTGTCAATTGATTATTATAAAAAGAACATCGTTCACATCCAGTTTAAAGTTAAAGAGAGTTGTCGCGCTTAGCCAGTATTGTCATTCTCTGGTTCCGTTTCGTTCAGCTAAATACCAATTTAGTATTTAGCGAAACGGAACGAAACACAGTTAAGTTGGAATAAGATGATACACATACAAGCATTTTGTTAGTATTCATTTTATCTCATCTTCTTAATCATTAAAAGTTAAATCAATGGGGAAATAAAACATAAGAGACAAGGATGTTTGAAGAGGAAAGTATTTCATCCATCATATCATCCTGCATAATAAAGCATAATTTTTTTTACATTCACACTTCTTCAAAAGTCTTGTCTTTATATCAATTATATTATATATACGAATACAATCGCAGGTCTTGATGTTAATAAGAAAACGTAAATACCATCTCTCTGTCTTCAACTAAATCGATATGCAAAATGATTTTAACATTATTATGTAAAGGTATATCTTAAAACGCGTGATTTGCAATTTGCTGTATGCCAACAAATATGTTTACTTCTTGAACCTTGATTGATATCTTAAACATTCAGATCTGCGCTAATAAGAAAAGAAACACACACAACGGGTTCCGTTCCGTTTCGCAAAATACCATTATCCACTTCAATATTAGTACTTTGCGAAACGGAAGGGAACTAAAATATCAAGGGTTTTAAAACCCGGTAAATGAACGAAGTGAGATAAGTTTTGTGCCCTGTAAGGATTTGAATTTAAAAATCATGCTCAGCAAAAAAATTAATTTGACGACAGTCCGAAAAATTATTGTTTTCTTTACATACAATCAAACAAAAAGTTTTGTTAACTTTTCATTTTCAGTAAGTAAATTAAACACCATTTATATTTGAAAAGAAGAGGAAAGAAACAGTATTTCAAAATTATCAAAACTTGTTCCGTTCCGTTCCGCAAATTACCAATATCCACACGGGTATCGGTACTTTGCGGAACGAATCGGGACCACATCTTTTCATTTGAAGAGAAAAAACAAGAACCAACCAAAAACAACCTAAATCTGCCGGGGTATTCAACAGCCAATTTTATGCTCTCATGAATCCTGGGTAAATCGGAATATTCCAAAACTAGTTTACCTGATAGATCAAGTTGCAATGAGTATTGGTTTCACTGTATTACTTTTGTTCGGGAAGTTACAAATTCATCAATCTTACGCTGGCTAAACTAACAGGTAGTGTTCTCTAGGAACAAATATGAAGTGTTGTTAAAGATTGCTTATTAGAATAATTGATTAAGCATATTATTCATAGGACTATTTAATTGACTTGGCACAAGTTATTCCAACTAAATTTTGAAATCGAGGAAGAATGCAGTTGTAATAAGAAGAATTATGTAACTGAAAGAAAAATTGTTAGTTGTAACACAAAATAAACGAGTTGAACGTATAGATACGGGTATCTTGTAACTGTCAAGTGTCATGTTGCGTGACACATGGTGCTTTGAATTTTGTTGGAAATGTGTTTTAAACTAATGGAATATACTTTGATACTGTTATGCTGTCATATCCTGGTGTAATTGTGTATGATGACCGTACCATAGAGAATCATAATTTGTTGTATTCTCATTTTAGAGGATGAGAATATGTTAAAAGGTGGAGAAATTATAAATTCTCTATAACTTAAATAGAAAATAACCAATCATGCTTTACTATGCTGGATATGTGATAAATAAATATCTGTGACTCGTATATTTATTCCCCCTTATACATTCCAACTTTACTGTGTTTTGTTCCGTTTCGCTAAATACTAATATACCCATACGGATATTGGTATTTAGCGGAATGAAACGGAACCAGAGAATGACCATACTGGCAAAGCGCGACAACTCTTTTTTTACCTTTAGACTGCACATGTTTATATGAATCTTTTGACAATAAACTGAAAGATAAGCATTAATAATTTTTTATATTAATGATAGGTGTACGTCTCTTATTCAATACAGTTCAAATATTCACTAGTGTATGTATGTATATAAAGGAATTTATGTGATCTAAATGCGTACAAAATTGCGTATTTTTAGTAATCACTATTTTTGTGAATTCATGGGTCCCGAAGGGATTTTCCGGGTTTTATACTTAAACGTCCTCTAGTTACGGCTATTAGCCTTATCCTTATCAAAATAACCTTTGGCTCCGAAAATGTGGTTTACAAATTTTCTTATCGAAATAACTTTTGGCTCCGAAAATGTGGTTTACAAATTCTACTTACCTCCTGAGTCCACCCCCTAAATCCTCCATACCTATTGTTATTGTAGAGAATACATGTATTAGTTTCTTTTGTATAAGGTGCCTATTCTTATTGTTGTAGAAAATATACATGTATGTACTAGTTTTCTTTTGTATAAGGTGTGGGATATATTTTGGGCCCCACCTTCTGCTGCATTCTGAAATTGTAAAATCTGTAATCTTAATTTGGCATTTGTAATAAATGCTCTATACATACACACTCTCATTGTTATTTGACATGCTGCAGAACAGAGCTGCAAATGTGCTTCAGGTTCATATGAACCGAATTGTTCATCAGTTTAAGTATTTAAGAGCACATTACAGAAATTAGTATTCAGCGGAACTAAACGATTCTCAGCAAAATTGAAACACAATGAAATAAATATATGAAGAAATAGGTAGTTACGTGAATGTCATATATTTCTTTAATTAAATGACTTGTTCTATCAGGTAAACTAGTTTTGGAATATTTCGATTTAACCAGGATTCATGAGAGCTTAAAAATTGGCTGTTGAATACCCCGGCAGATTTATGTTGCTTTTGGTTGGTTCTTGTTTTTTCTCTTCAAATGAAAAGATGTGGTTCCGTTTCGTTCCGCAAAGTACCGCGTGTGGATATTGGTAATTTGCGGAACGGAACGGAACAAGTTTTGATAATTTTGAAATACTGTTTCTTTCCTCTTCTTTTCAAATATAAATGGTGTTTAATTTACTTACTGAAAATGAAAAGTTAACAGAACTTTTTTTTTGATTGTATGTAAAGAAAACAATAATTTTTCGGACTGTCGTCAAATTAATTTTTTTGCTGAGCATGATTTTTAAATTCAAATCCTTACAGGGCACAAAACTTATCTCACTTCGTTCATTTACCGGGTTTTAAAACCCTTGATATTTTAGTTCCCTTCCGTTTCGCAAAGTACTAATATTGAAGTGGATAATGGTATTTTGCGAAACGGAACGGAACCCGTTGTGTGTGTTTCTTTTATTATAAGCGCAGAACTGAATGTTTAAGATATCAATCAAGGTTCAGGTGATTTGTGATGTTTTACCTCTGACACTTGAGAAAAAGTATTAAACTAAGATGTTTACAATTGTTTGTATATTTTTATTTTACATGTACTCGTACTTGTTTATTAGTATATGATAAACAACGATGGACTATTTCCTCATGGGTCTCGTAATTTTACCCAGCATAAGATATCAGGGATCTGCTTTTGTTTCAGTATATATACATGTGTTTCTTTAGTTTTACTATAGTGTAACGAAAAGTAAAAATATATATATCTCAAAGATTTTTTTATTTGCAGTTCAGATTGATATTACGTTTCCGTAATTATCTTGCATGATTAATGGTCTTTTGGCTTTAAAATGTGTTACTGGGAATGTGTGAAGTTGCTAAATTGACTATGTGAATAAACAAATAAAGTGTAAAATTTACAGATTAAAGTGTAAATTTTACAGATAAAAGTATAAAATTTACAGATTAAAGTGTAAAATTTACAGATTAAAGTGTAAAATTTACAGATTAAAGTGTAAATTTTACAGATTAAAGTGTAAAATTTACAGATTAATGTGCAAAATTTACAGATTAAAGTGTAAATTTTACAGATTAAAGTGTAAATTTTACAGATTAAAGTGTAAATTTTACAGATTAAAGTATAAAATTTACAGATTTAAGTGTAAATTTTACAGATAAAAGTATAAAATTTACAGATTAAAGTGTAAAATTTACAGATTAAAGTGTAAATTTTACAGATTAAAGTGTAAATTTTACACTTTTATGTGTAAAATTTACAGATTAAAGTGTAAAATTTACAGATTAAAGTGTAAATTTTACAGATTAAAGTGTAAAATTTACAGATTAAAGTGTAAATTTTACAGATTAAAGTGTAAATTTACAGATAAAAGTGTAAAATTTACAGATTAATGTGTAAAATTTACACTTTGAAGTGTAAAATTTACAGATTAAAGTGTAAAATTTACAGATTAAAGTGTAAAATTTACACTTTAAAGTGTAAAATTTACAGATTAAAGTGTAGAAATTAAAAAAAAGTGAAGTGTCCAAGTGGCACTAATACGCTTCCGTATCAGGTAGTAAACATATTTGTTGGCATACAGCAAATTGCAAATCATGCGTTTTAAGATATACCTTTACATAATAATGTTAAAACTATTTTGCATATCGATTTAGTTGAAGATAGAGATATGGTATTTATTTTTCTTATCAACATCAATGCCTGTGATTGTATTTGTATATATATCTGATATAAAGACAAGACTTTTGAAGAAGTTTGAAACGTAAAAAAATATGCTTTATTATGCTGGATGATATGATGAATAAATTACTTTCCTCTTCAAACATCCTTGTCTCTTATGTTTTATTTTCCCCTTGATTTAACTTTTAATGATTCAAAGGATGAGATGAAATGAATAACAACAAAATGCTTATATGTGTATCATCTTATTCCAACTTAACCCACACGGATATTGGTATTTAGCGGAACAAAACGGAACATGACCATACTGGCAAAGCGCGACAACTCTCTTTACCTTTAAACTGCATATGAACGATGTTCTTTTTATAATAATCTGACAATAAACTTTGAAAGAAAAGCATTAATAATTTTTTACATCAATGATAGGTGTACGTCTCTCATACAATACAGTCCACATAGTCACTACACATGAAACAGCAGATCAAAAACTCAACGACAGAATAATTCATAATTTACAGACATTTTATTTTATGGTCCTTTACTTCAGACATTTGACATTCTTTTGGTTGGCTTCTTAAGATATAAAATGGCAGAATAATTTGTAATAAAGTAACGTATTATATTCGTTTTTATTATATATATAATATATTTATATCCCCTCCCCCCGGGTGCCACACAACTGGTTCCGTTCCGTTTCGTTCCGCAAAGTACCATTAGCCCCGATAGCTTAATGATGAAATCAAGTCTTTCATCATTTGTGGGGGTTTTTCTCGAACAGAGAAAGAATTGAGGAAAAATGTTTGTAAGTAAAAGACGCTAAATTAACAGGTCCTATTCAAGAGTATACAGTATATGGAACGATCGCAAAGCAAAATCTCGAAAATGGTCAAACAACTAAGAAACATGGGCTATTTTATCCAATATATATCTTTCCGTGTTGAGGAAATCTATAGGAAAGACTGCTACAGGAATAAGTATCTCGTATTGAGGACATAATAGTCACCCCCTCTTCTTGACAGTTTGGCAGGGGTAACACCATCTTCTAAATAAGAATTGGAAGTGCTGCTGTTTGTATTTGCACCTTTTCAGTAAATTGATGTAAACAATACTTTTATGTGTGTTTTAAAATTATTTTTACTTTAGAATTCTTTGCAAACATTGTATCCCAATGGGGGAATCGATAGCTGTTAAGAGGACAAGACAATTCCATCTTTTGTTTGAGATAATTGCGACTCTTGTATAAGAAAAATGACATAGGGTCTAATATCAATGTTCAACCGGCGCCAAAGGCTGGGTCTGATCAGAATTCGATGCAGATCTTAGAATCAGCTCCCAACTAGTGAGGATAAAGAAAGATTATAATCTGAAACATCGTTATCATCAATATACACATATTATATATGATATAGATTCTCCTGTACACTTTTAATATGTAAGACAAAACAAAACCAGAGATACTGTGATCACTGAGCTCACTAAATAATATTCCCACGTCCCATATGATTATAATAGAGCTAATGGTACTTTGCGGAACGAAACGGAACGGAACGGAACCAGTTGTGGGGCACCCTAGGGGGGGGAATAAATATGAATATATTATATAATAAAAATGAATATAATAAGTTAATTTATTACAAATTATTCTGCCATTCTATATCTTAGGAAACCAACCAAAGAAAGTGTCAAGTGTCTGAAGTAAAGGACCAAAAAATAAAATGTCTATAAATTATGAATTATTCTGCAGTTAAGTTTTTGATCTGCTGTGTCATGTATAGTAACTATGTGAACTGTTTTGAATGAGAGACTATACCTATCAATGATGTAAAAAAAAATTATTAATGCATTTCCTTAAAAGTTTTCTGTCAATAGATTATTATGAAAAGAATTTCGTTCATGTGCAGTCTAAAGGTAAAGAGAGTTGTCGCGCTTTGCCAGTATGGTCATTCCTGGTTCCGTTTCGTTCCGCTAAATACCAATATCCGTGTGGGTATTAGTATTTAGCGAAACGGAACGAAACACAGTTAAGTTGGAATAAGATGATACACATACAAGCATTTTGTTGTATTTCATTTCATCTCATCTTTTTAATAATCAAAATTTCAGGGGGAAAGAAATATAAGAGACAAGGATGTTTGAAGAGGAAAGTATATCATCCATCATATATCCAGCATAATAAATCATTTTTTTTTAACCTTTCAAGCTTCTCCAAAAGTCTTGTCTTTGTACAATTGCAGGCCTTGTTGTTGATAGGAAAACGTAAATACCATCTCTCTGTCTTCAACTAAATCGATATGCAAAATAAGTTTAACATTATTATTACGTAAAGGTAGATCTTAAAACGCGTGATTTGCAATTTGCTGTATGCTAACAAATATGTTTACTACCTGAACCTTGATCGATATCTTAAATATTCAGTTCTGCGCTAATAAGAAAAGAAACACAAACAACAGGTTCCGTTCCGTTTCGCAAAATATCATTATCCACTACAATATTAGTACTTTGCGAAACGGAACGGAACTATTATATCAAAGGTTTTAAAACTCTGTTAATGAACGACGTGAGATAACTTTTGTGTCCTGTAAGGAATTGAATTGAAAATCATGCTCAGCATTGAAATTATTTTGAAGACAGTCCTAAAAATTCTTTTTTTTTTTTTTTTAAAATACAATTAAACAAAAAGATTTATTAACTTTTCTGTAAGTTAAACACCATTTATATTTGAAAAGAAGAGGCGAGAAAAAGTGTTTCAAAATGATCAAATCTTGTTCCGTTCCGTTCCGCAAATTACCAATATCCACACGGATATCGGTACTTTGCGGAACGAAACGGAACCACATCTTTTTATTTGAAGAGAAAAAAACAAGAACTAACCAAAAACAACCTAAATCTGCCGTAGTATTTATGACATCAACCAATTTTTTTAGCTTTCATGAATCCTGGGTAAATCAGAATATTCCAAAATAAGTTTAACTGAGAGAAAAAGTCATTTTTTATTAAAGGAAAATATATGACATTCACGTAACAACTTATTTCTTCATATATTTATTCCTTTGTGTTTTAGTTTTGCTGAGATTTGTTTAGTTCTGCTATATTACTAGTAATTTCTGTAGTGATCATGTGAACTGTTTTTAATGAGAGACGAACACCTATCACTGATGTAAAATATTAATGCTTTGCCTTCAAAGTTTACTGTCAATAGGTTATTATGAAAAAAATGTCGTTCATGTGCAGTCTAAAGGTAAAGAGAGTTGTCGCGCTTTGCCAGTATGGTCATTCTCTGGTTCCGTTTCGTTCCGCTAAATACCAATATCCGTGTGGGTATTAGTATTTAGCGAAACGGAACGAAACACAGTTAAGTTGGAATAAGATGATACACATACAAGCATTTTGTTGTTATTCATTTCATCCCATCCTTTCAATCATCAAAATTTCAGGGGGGAAAGAAATATAAGAGACAAGGATGGTCGAAGAGGAAAGTAATTCATCCATCATATATCCAGCATAATAAAGCATATTTTTTTAACCTTTCAAGCTTCTTCAAAAGTCTTGTCTTTATATCAATTATATGTACAAATACAATCGCAGGCCCTGTTGTAAATACCATCTCTCTGTCTTCAACTAAATCGATATGCAAAATAAGTTTAACATCTTTATGTAAAGGTAGTTCTTAAAACGCGTGATTTGCAATTTGCTGTATGCTTACAAATATCTTTACTACCTGAATCTTGATCGATATCTTTTAAAAATATTCAGTTCTGCGCTAATAAGAAAAGAAACACACACAACAGGTTCCGTTCCATTTTGCAAAATACCATTATCCACTACAATATTAGTACTTTGCGAAACGGAACGGAACTATTATATCAAAGGTTTTGTGACGGGGTTCCTCCCTGTCACTGGAACTGGTTAATAATGACGATTGTTTTTATTTACATCGTTTATTTACATATTTACAACACAAGATATATTTATAAGAAATCACAAATGAATGTTCACAATAAAAAGACACGTCCACACTCATTGACTTTCAGATTTGTTCTCCTCTCTCTCACTCATGTTCCCAGGGCCCACTTTCTCACACAAATCAATCAAATGCTCACTTTCATCTCTCAGAACTCTATCAAGCACAATAAACAACGATAATAGAAATGACAAATAAAGAAATTATAATTCTCCCTCTCTTTCTCTCTAACAAGCTAAAATCACACTCTTGGGATACAGGGCTACAACGCCTGCGCCGCGCACCTGTAACCTATCAGAACTTCTAACTCTCTCATTTACAATTAATTAACTTGGGTGATTGCTCTGTGACAGTTTTGAAACTCTGTTAATGAACGACGTGAGATAAGTTTTGTGTCCTGTAAGAAATTGAAATGAAAATCATGCTATTTTGACGACAGTCCTAAAAGTTCTTCTTTTTTTTTAAATACAATCAAACAAAAAGTTTTGTTAACTTTTCATTTTCTGTAAGTTAAACACCATTTATATTTGAAAAGAAGAGGCAAGAAACATTGTTTCAAAAAGATCAAATCTTGTTCCGTTCCGTTCCGCAAATTACCAATATCCACACGGATATCGGTACTTTGCGGAACGAAACGGAACCACATCTTAGATTATCGCATTTTTCCTTTCCGACATTTTAGGGAGATCCAAGCTTGCCGGAATGAACTATTTGATTGAATCACGCACAGACATGGAATACTTTTAAATATTCGTCTTTTTCCAATATAATTTTCTTTTAATTTGAGACAAAGTATTTTTCTACTCATGTGTTCTAATACGCATTATGTGTTATCGACAATGCAACCATTCCATCTTTCTGAAGCGGAGAGTATCATGCAGTTAGAAACACAAATCTGATGTGTTTTTATTCCAATTCATAATTTTTGTTTGGATTTAATATGTATTTAACTACCAGGAATGTACTATATATAATTTTTATAAGTTTCAATTTTTCAAATAAAATGTCTGCATTCCATTAAAATGGTGAAATTTAAAGGGTTGTCGCATTAAAGACAGAACAAGAAACCGATAAATCTACTGTCTTCATGTCTGCAAGAAATTACAGAATTCTGGTATATAACGGAGAATTCTGCGATAACTACGCATTTTTCCAACATATGAACCAACCAAAATTTTTAATGGTCACAGTTGACAGCTTCGGTGTGATAATAATGCTCTAGAACTTATTATATTACACGTTTTTTTTTTTAGATAAGCCCGTACTGTCAAGCAATTACTGTTAAAACAAAGTACAAAAATCTTTTACGTTTGATTTATCCCTCCCTCCCTTTCTTTCTCTCTCTCTCTCTCTCTCTCATTGAATGTTGAGAATTATTACTGATGTTAGAAAAAAAAATAAGGTATGAAAAATCTGCATTGTCGACAAAAAGTATTAATGCGTTTTATAAATGTATTAATTATTCCATCATCAGAAGCAGTTCTTGTGGGC
Organism: Saccostrea cuccullata; assembly: GCF_032062105.1. NCBI lineage: Eukaryota > Metazoa > Mollusca > Bivalvia > Ostreida > Ostreidae > Saccostrea > Saccostrea cuccullata. The sequence goes on along the minus strand of NW_026919198.1, from coordinate 3,094 downwards.
GGAGCAAACTGCTCAATTTCAAGTTTCACACAGGAGATGTACATCACCGAGGCATCCATTGCAGGAAAGGGAGGATTACGTGTTGAATGAAGCAATAAATTTATTTTTAACTTCCTGCGGTTTATTTTCCCCTGCTTTTTCGCGCCATTTCAAGTTATTTTAGATTTTGACCTCACATGTACAGATACTGCAATTTTTTTTCTGAGCGTTCTAATTCATCAAAAATCGATGAATTTTTTGTAGAATTTAATACTTCGTTAGTTATATGTCATTATTTGTTTGTTTTCCTTCTTTTTTTCTTCTTTGGTTTTGTTTGGGCTTTTTGAAATCGCGTAATCGTGTTTGGATACTGCTAGTGAAGAAAGAAAAGCCAAGCACTGGTAAGTTTTAAATTTTTTGAATATTATTTTCAGCTACATGTATCCTAATTATGGTATTAAAATCATCTAACTTAAAATACCAACTTAGTCTATTTTGTTTTTGTTTCTTTGGATAGTGGATTAATTTATGTATAATTACATGTAGTTATCATTTTTAAAGGTTTTCGTAACCAAATTCTAAAAATATAACAGGGCTTAATTTAAAATATATAACTGTACAATTATTTACCCCCTTGTGAAAAAGGATTCGGCCCACGAGGTGAACGGACCTGACTATTTGTCATCTCTCACGAGAGATGACACATTAAGTTTGATTTCCGGATGTGAGGTCCCAGTGTAAGCAGCCATTAAAAATCGGTAAGTCTCGGATGATTACGCTCGTGCGGGGCAAGAACTATCCGAGGAGCACCGAGTTGTCACTTTGATGATGATGCGATTTTCTAAATATAGAGCGGTAAACAATGAGCGATCCAAACATTGAAAAAGAAAAAGTGCTGCACAGAAATCACAGAGGGCCAGACACACAATATCGCCTGCTGGTTGTTTGCATGGTGTTCAAAATATATGTACTTATTTAACATGTTTAATCATCTACATGTTTACATGTAGGCTACTGCGTAAATGATCTATGGTCTGCACCCTGGATGGAATATTCTAACGAGGTCAGCGCGTTGAATCACAAATGATCTGCTGAGGCGTGGATCCAAGAATTAACAGAAAAACAACATCAAAGTTAATACATTTACATTTAGTACTATAAACTGCTATGAATTGATGTCGAAAACGTTTTTATGGTTGTCATTCTATAATTCATTGCCATTTTTCCACAAAAAAATACATGTATGGGGATAAGAAGAGACAAGAATATATTTGAAAAACTACGAGCATTGGAAGAAAACTCACAAATATTATGATCGAATATTTTCTTGAATGTTTACAGTTTTTTATAATCATATACCCCGGTATAATAAAAGAACTTGCAATCATTTTTTATACAATTTTCAATTGTATTAATAGCGAAAAAGTAATCAAATCACCTTTTCTATTTTATTGAAATGAAGCCAAAATTAAAATATATACCTAAAATAGTCGTAAATTCAGGGTTGGCAAATTTTTTCCAGATAATTCGTGAATGCTTAATTTTAGCTGATACCTTTTAAATTTTACTATCGCATTGCGCTAAGTGGAACTTGGTCAGCTGCTCTTACTATCTTGAGTGTGTTTTTAAATAAATAAACAAATACAAATGCATCTAAAATTCTTTTAGTTATAATAATATTATGTGATTTTAAAAAGAAATTCTCAGAAAATATGAATTGCTCATTGATTCTATCTGAATAGTACGAAGATATGAAATGAATGGCCAATTCATTCTTTCCTTTATGTTTAACGTATTTTAAATTGACATCCAATTTTTCTTTCAAAAATGTAATTATTCCAAAGTTAGATACATGCCTATATGAAGATTATAATCCTTTCACATACTAAAGTATGAGAATACGTTTCAATCAAACGTGTCTCAAAATTAGTAGTTTTAGGATATTCCATATAAAAGAGTTTTCTAAACACGATTTATATATAGTTCAGTGTGAAATGCTTAAGCATGAATCAGGATATTATTTAGAAAATTTCAGAAAAATATATTTTCTTCAAATCTGAGTCCCACCCCGGCCCTTTAACCTTTCACTGTTGTAAATGTATGTTCACTGCAAGTCATCTCATTTATCCATACTTTTTCTTTTAGTATAGTCATGTCTTCTCCAAATAAATGGTTTTTCAGAAAAAATCAAAAACTTTTAACCTTTCCTTCCCATCTACAAAATACGATTTTGGAGTTTGAAAGATACCCCTTTTCCTGTTCAATATCTAATTACCATTCCCCTAAAAATAATAATAAAAATATTCTGTCTTTAGTAGAAAAATGTTACATTCCACTGTTTATTCTTTGACACAGATGGAGCCAAAGAGATGACATTTAAGGCTTTCTGGAAAGCCAAACTTGTAAATTGTTGCTTTTAAATCACAGGGTGTTTTTACTTGTGAATACATTTTAAAGATGGCACAAATTTACTCCCCTTGTAATACATGTGTTATAAAGGTTTTGTGCACGCAAATTTCAGCTGAAAACTAAAGGATAATTCGAAACTACCATTGTCCCATATCCGGTCAATTCATTAATTGCGCGAAAATTTACGAAAGTAATCTGTTATTTATTATATAACAATGACTTAACCCGAAAAAAAATACTCAAACCCCACCAACCCATGCACCGCTTTACAATAGTCCGAAATATCTTACCTCTCCAGTATTTTTTTTTCAGTGTTGATATTTTACGTTCCAGAAAAAAATTTGACGTTTTCAAGGCTTGCTATTTTCCACCACGATTTTGATATTTTACTTTCCATAAACAATGTCACGCAATTAAATATCGAAATAGTGAAGAAAAAGCCTGAAAACATCCGATATTTCGAATACACTTGGCAATTACATTTACTTTACAAACTAAATGAACAATATCTTCTTATTATTCTTTTATTATTCTTACTTTAAGGCTATTTTGCCGTTAAAAGTTCTTTATGATTTTCTTTCAGTATATTTACAAGTATATTGATGCACCTGGCCCCTCCAATGTATAGCCTGACGACTACAAAGTAACATTCATTTCGCTGATGGATAACTAAGAGGTACGTTGCCATTTATCACGTACATTGGAT